>NW_010291029.1:0-5728 GCF_000700745.2 Antrostomus carolinensis | reverse complement strand
AAAAAAAAAAAAAAAAAAAAAAGAGGGCTGGTACTTTTCTCCAACAAATCTTCTTTCTAACTAGCTACATAAAAGAGTAAGAAAATCATCTTTTTGCTGACAAATGTATTGCTGATGATGAGTAGCTACTGAATGTCCTTTCAAAGCCTCATAAAGATTGTATGGAATAAAAAGGCTTTGTTAGTACTACCATGGATTAATCCCAAACTCATTTTTTCAGCCCATAAAAACTGAATCATTTGTAGGATTACTGAAGCTTTTAATCTATCAGTGTTTAAAAAAAATAAAGTTCAGATTTATGTAAACTCAATGTCCTACAAACACATTTCCCATTTTATAATCAGCCTTAAACTCAGATCAAACATATTTAATATTAGTTTTCTACACACATCTGTATTCTTCTTATATTTTTGTTTTGAAATAATGGGTATTGATGATACTATAGCCATGCAAACAAGCATATTCTGGCCTAGAGTCCTTAATGGTTATGTCTTTGTTAAATTGAGTTAAACTAATTAATAATTTCCACTTAATTTAAAAGATTCTAAAAAAATAAAAATCCACATACTGTGAGCCATTAATTCCTTTCTTGCATTTTACAGTGAAATTTTTCTGATCTCCTTTACATATATATTGAGGTTGTTAGTGGGGATTATAGTGACATGGTTTGCCTCTCAGGCTAAGATCAAAACCATCACTGCTTCTATAGGAATGTATTGATGAGGAAATGAGCAATGGAAGTTTTAGCCCCAAGAGGTGAAAATGACACAAGGCTCAGTAACCAGGTGACAGCTGTGCAAAGCAATAAACATGCACAGTGATATTTTTTGCCCATAGGCAATATGGGCAAACAAGTCAGAATGTATTGGCAGCAGAAATTAGTAACTTATATTTCATATATCAACACAGCAGTTAGATTCCATCAAAAAGAATGGGCAAAGTATCACATAAGATGCCCACAAATGTGAGTCACAGGGGACTTTCCTTAGGTGGGTGTGGGGTCTAGTTTGAGGTAATAATGGAAGAACTATTGATCAGAGCAGTTTTGCTTATTTATCTCAAGGATAATATCAAAATTTAAATCAATAAATATTTAAATACCTATCTGGTTTACTGTATGCTAAAATCTTGAGGCAGTGTTTCCCATTGAGGGCCCAGGCTATGTCTCCCTTGAAAAAGAAGGGAGGGTTCAAGATGCAGTAATATGATATTTCCATGCATGACATAGGAATATAATTATTTCCCTTGAAAGGTAGGGGTTAAGAATAAAGAAGTTCAAAAAGTATGTCAGGGTTAGTACATGTAGGGGAAAATGGAATTTGATTTTTGATCATGCATATTGTATGCAGAAAAGAAGATGTTAAGATATTTCTGCATAACTTTTGCAATCATTTTATATTCACTGTGTATTCCTAAAGTCAAAATTAAATTATTAAATGATAATCTTTACAATTATTTTTTATTCAGAACATTTTTTATAATAGATTTGTGTATACATACAGTAGAAATTAATTATTTATCTCTACTTTGAAAGAAAAAAACTGAGCTAGATGTTGGGGATATTATCTTCCTTTTCTCCGTTTCACCCCGCTTTCCCTCAAGGAAATGTAAAGACCTATACTTACATTCAAAATATATAAGAAAGATGTTATAACAGACATTAAGCGCAACCACTCCAAAGACTATCTTTCTGAAATCAATATTTCATATGCGGATCATATTTTATTTCTACAGACTATACATAATGAGTAAAATAAATTGCAGTGATCCAAACCAACACCTGAGTTTCTCCCATCTCAGAATATGCAAATAAATATATTTTGTGTTTTGATTTACTAAACCATAGTTCCTGATTCAAACCATTCTAACGAAGTTATTTTTGTAAAAGAAAAAGTATGTTATAGAACTTTTCATCATACACAAAAAAGCTATTTTAATGGCTTTATTGAACTATTACTTACAGTCAAGTGACTTTTCTTAAAATAAAATTTACACCCAAAACAAAACCTGAAATATCCTAAGTTATTCTTCAGTGACTGATCGTCCATTTCACCTCTTTTCTTTGCCTAGCATGAATGAAAAAAGATTCTTTTATAGTTTCACCTCTGTGTGAGAAGCTTTACAGTTCTTCCAGAGGCAGATGGCCCCTGCACTGTTAAGGTCTCTACTGTCCATGACTCTGAGGCAGCACCTCTAATATCTCTTTCTCTATCTTCTGTACTTTTGTTTACTGTTTAGTTTTTAGTTCATTGTGCTCTTTATTTTTCTCTCTCTCACACTTGCTTTCTTCTTTCTTTCTTTCTTTCTTTCCTTCTTTCTTTCCTTCTTTCCTTCTTTCCTTCCTTCTTTCCTTCTTTCCTTCTTTCCTTCTTCCTTTCTTCCTTTCTGCCCACCCATTCTGTCCATCTCTCTTTCTTTTGATTTAGCCTTTTTAATCAAAGTAGATTATTTAATTTATTTAGTTCCTGGCACTGGTTAATTCTATGGTGCAAGACCCTATTTTTATCTCTTTAGAGGCCTAAAATGACTGAAAACTAGTTGCTTAATGTGCTGAAATCTATTCTGCCATGTTAAATGGGAAACAAACACTTTCCTAATCTACAGTAGACACAGATTTCTGAAACCTACATGCATCTTCTTCTTTTTCTCTGTAAGGAAAAACTGGAGAGAAGCTGCATCTCCTTAATATGTCAGTAGGGACTTTATCAGATCAGCCAAGTGGCTGTAGAGACTATGTCTTGATAGAATTATTTATTGCTCTGATTTCCCAGAAATTCAAGAGACATTAAGTTCTGTCCTAACTCTAAGAAAATGGAATGCAAAGAATGTGTATCAAAGCTTGTACATGGTCTGCCTCCTTGAGAGGGAGAAACTTTTCAGTGAATCAAAGAAATTTACGACGACATCTATAGTCAAACAAATTTATGTCACTACCCATTTCATAAGTGTGTACATTCAGTCTGATACCAATTCTTAACTGAGTTAATCTACATTTAATATCATGGTCTTGCATAGCTTTACATTTATTGCTATGACAATGAGGAAACCTATGCCGTTTTCCAGGAGGCAATTAGTACAAACAGCAGCAATTAATCCATCATTTCTAACCTACCCCTCAGCAGCTCCTGGCACCAATTTAATTACCTGTGGAATCAATATTTGAATCATAGTCAGGATAACAGATAAGGATGGGCATGTTTAAAAGAAATAGGAGAGAGAAACAAGCAAACACTCTTCTACCAGCACTGTGGAGTATTTGCGCTTCCAGTCATACTAGAGGGGAAAAGCAACACTGCAACAGAAATCTATTACCTATACGTCCAATCATGGAAGAAACCATAAGCAAATCTGACCCTTATGGCAATACCTTGACACCTGTTAGATTTTCCTACACTGAGAGTGCTTAATTGCTTTGCTCACTGTATTGAAGAGAAATTCACTTTTTAGTGAATTTACCTCTTCAAAGAAATACAACAGTCTTTACTTTATTGCTATCTCTCCCTGACTAGAGCAGGTTGAGAATCTGAGGAGGAATGTGTTACCGTCATCTATAGACCTTTGGTATCATACAGCCAAGACCCAGCCTGGTACTTTCTCATGTACCTTGCTATTTTTCATTTTTCTTTATTAGCACTGAATCTTGGCACCCCTATGGACAATGAGTAAAAATCAGCTTTTTCAACAAATGCCGGAGCAAGAAATGTGCACGAGTGGCTTTTCCAGTTCAAAGTCAATTTTGGAAAGGGAGAAGATATGAGCACTTTTCTGACAAGGATTTCCAATCAACACTTTTTCTATATGCTCCCACCAAAGATTGTGGGCTGAAAATTTTTGTGAGTGCAGCAATGAGTCTGCATTTCCATATAGACATTTGCATAATTATTTGGTTGATACATGTTCTTCTCACACACTTGGGAATATTTCTTCTTCCTTTGGACATTAGACCTGCAATGTGCATTTCCATTTATCCTCACAATCCCCAGGCTTTTGAGAATGCTTAAATTCGGCAAATATAATCAGAGCAGTACAACTCTAATAGTCTTGAGGCTTAAACTTGATGAAGCTGTTCTTAGGAAAAGCAGTCCTCCTGGTGGATTTTAGTCACCTGCTGCTTCAGAACAATGGCCAGGTGGGTTCCATAGACAAAAACTGTTTTGAAGCCGTTTATACTGTTTATTTTAGGAAAAACTAAGACAAAACCAAACTCCTCCAAAACTTTCAGTGGCAGGGAGTTAACAGGTCTTTGAGATACTTTGCACTATCCATCACCTCTGCAGCGAACACCATCAGCAATTTCTGACCATAGTAATTAGTAGTAGTGAGTCTAGATTACATATGGTTGTGATTTCATGGAGTGACTTTCTGATGTAAACTGTCTAGGATTCCTTTTCCCTGCTGTGATGAAATTTCTAAAATGAATTCTCACAGTTTTCTACCATTCAAACCACATCCTTTTCCTGAGGAAATAACTTCAATGTCAGCAGTGCTACTGTTGGCCCACACAAAGCTTCTTTTGTTATGAAAACTTTTTTTAATGGTTTATAAGCCTAAAAATTAACAGAAACCTTTAAGCTTCTTAAAACTATTCTATTATTACCCTGAATTTCTTATGTATCAACTTTTTATATTGACCAATTTCTAAATCCTCTCTTTCAACATTTTAGTACTCAAGACAGGCATAATCCTGACATAACCATGTAACGGTCCTTTCACTCAAAATGGCAGAAGTAAACAGAAAAATATTTTGATAAGTAATTTGAACCACAGAAGAGAACACATAAATTTTGGTACATAACTGTTATCACGTATGTTCATTCTTGTAAACAGCAATGTGATTCTGTTTCCACTACTGCAACAGCACTCTAATACACCTGCAAAAGTTCTTCTTAATAAAATCAGAATTCCATTGGTGAGTTAGAAGTCCTCTTTTCTTCCAAAAGTTTGGTCTAAATCTTTACAAGTCAGTCACAATTCAATAAATGGTCTAGACTCCAGTTGCATGACCACTTTTGGTTTGTAATTTACCTAATATAATGTTACTTAGTTTGGGGGTGAGCATCATGGGACAACAGTTCCAGTTTGGAAAAAATCCCAAATATATTTCATGATGAAAATTTTTGGTAGTTTTTATATTTACTACACCTGTTGTATTGCAGAGATACAGCTGAGGGAAACTAAGCCTAATGAACACTTATTTGCACTGGGAATTGAGACTACTTCAAACCTATGGAACCTGAAATTTTACAGATTTTTTTTTTTTTTTCTCATTTTGACATAACTACTTATAATTACCTGCTCCAAAAAATTAAATAACTGCAAATCTTCTGACTCTGACTTTTGTTTCCAAACTTTGAGTACAGCTATAGATTGGTAGACTGGTGTTCAGGGTTGATTTCTGATCCAAACCTATTAACTTCAATGGTCTTTGGATCAGACCCTTAGAGATCTTGTTTTCAATATCCTCTTTCCAGTAATATGTTCTGCATGATTAAGTGCAGTCTTAAAACTGACCCCTGTGTCCTCTTCTTATTATTCCTTTCCAGTTTAATATGTTTCCATGCATGGCTACATTTTCTCTTGCTCTTTATCCCATTTTCTATCTAACACCTTGTCTTATCTGTGACTCTTTACCTAGTTAGTGATCTCTGATGTGGAACCTTGCCAAATGCTTTTTGAAAATCTAAGTGTATTATATCTAAAAAAAAAAAAAAAAGAAAAGAAGAAAAAG
>NW_010291028.1:0-7727 GCF_000700745.2 Antrostomus carolinensis | reverse complement strand
CTCATCTTGTCTAATGATTTAAACTATTGTAAATACATGTACAACAATGAGGGAGAATTGACTTCATGTGTAGGAGGAAATGGTATGACCCAGCTGTCTCTACAGACCTTTTGGATGCCAGATTCACTAGGGTTGAACAGCTGCTTTTAATGGCAAAATGACTTTTGCTTTTTTCAGATTTAAGTGCAATGCAGGAGAAACTGATGCAGAAACCTGCATCTCTCACAGGTAGTCATGCAGCAGACTGTGGAAACCTCTGCCAGATGGCATCATCCAACAAAGGATTAAATAGTGGTACCCCCCCAACAAAGTAAATAATTTGTTATTTTTAAGACTGTCTCCTAATGATGACACATGGGTTCTTTATGATTCAGCAGTTCCCAAATGATCACACAGCCTTTGAAAGGGGATAAGCACCGATGGTTTATGGGGTACCATATTGTGTTCTGTGATGTATGCAAGGAAGGAGAGATTGCTAACACTATCAAAAGCGCCGTTACCAAAGTCAGCAACTAAACTGTCACAACTGAACGTGCACAATTTGTGTCCTTTTATTTTCCAGCTAAGGAAAGGTGCCACCTGTATTGCGAATCAAAGGAAACGGGGGACGTGGTGTATATGAAAAGGATGGTACATGATGGGACCCGCTGCTCCTACAAAGACCCTTACAGCATCTGTGTGCGAGGAGACTGCTTGGTAAGCTTTTGGTGGCTTGTTTCAGAGCTTAGTATTGTGGAAACAATTAAAATGGAAGCTGGTGTGTTTCTCTCCAAGAATGACTTTTTAAGTATAATAACGCTTTGGGCAAGAAGGAGATTTCATTAGAATTATTGTCACAATATTATGTGTGATATTCAAAGTTGCCATCACATTGCATGTGACTCAGTTCCAACAGCACCTACCTACACAAGTCATATTTAATGCAGTATTTTAAGATTAACAATTACAATTAGCTTTCAATGAAAGCTTTTCCTGCTAAGGTTTAAGTGGGGGTGGAATGTACAATGAAATAGGAACATGCAGCAGCTTTCAAGGAAAGTGGTGGTAAGATGTGGCTGATGTGCTTTCTCTCTGTATTTGATCCAGCTATTTTTTAAAAAAATCAATGACAGTTCCTCCAAGTTGGGATCTGACACAGGTCATTTCAACAGAATTAGAGGCTCTGACTTAGCAAAGCTAAGGTGGAGGTGCTTATCCTCATGTTGATGCTTTGATTCTCCTGGAATTTAAGCATCTGCTTTAAGATAAGTTGAGGCTTAAGAGCTTTTCCTTAACCATGCTGCTTTCCTTTAGTAAGAGGACCACTGTGAAGCATAACATAAAAATACAGTCACCTGACTGACAACTATTATAGGAACTGGCAGTATTAAAATCTGTCTAGTTATTGATCTTCCAAGAAAACACTACAACTTGTAATTTTTTGCTGAAGCAGAAGTCTGAGTTTTGATGGCTGAAGGGAAGGCTCATTTGAATTGAAGAATGGATAAATAAGAATTACTGTTTTTCTCTTGGACACAGAAAGTTGGGTGTGACAGGGTCATAGGTTCCACGAAGCAGGAAGATAAGTGTGGTGTTTGTGGAGGAGATAATTCCCACTGCAAAGTGGTGAAAGGAACATTTTCAAGAATACCGAAGAAACAAGGTCAGTGCATTCAGTGTGTTCTGTCCTGGGGAATTCAGGGTATTTTTGTTTGATCTCTTCTGTTTTATGGAACGTACCAGAGCCATTAACCACTTCCAGCATCACTAATTCTAACAAAAAATCTGGACTTTACTTTGAGATGTGTCTAGAATTTGAAAATAAGACTTCTGTCCAGTGGTCAGTTAAATCTGCTGATATCAGGGCCATGCGTAGAGGAGGGCTTCAGTGCTCCTTCTTGGAGAGCTATGGACTTACTTGTGCTGCTCCGTCCGAGTCACTGGAGTGCTGCAATAATATGTCCTCATCCCTCAGTGTCAGACAAGAGCTTGCATGGTCTCTCTCTGTGGGTACATGTGGCACTCAAAGGCCATTTTAGTCTGAAGCAAAGTCAGTTTGTTGATGATACTTAAGGCATTTTTCTTCTGACCCAAAGCCCTTTGTCCCTGTTATATTCCATCACTTGGCACAGAAATAGGGATGGGAATGATGCTGGATTAGGTTCAGCTTGCTGTAATACACCCTGCTTTTAGAAAATAAAATTTATTTAAAAAAACCTAAGACAGACTCTTCCTGTTTGTGGCCTACTAACCAGTTACTGTCTTTTCAAATCTTACAATAAAGGGCACATTAAGATGTTTGAAATTCCTGTTGGTGCGAGACATTTACTTATACAGGAAACAGACGCCACCGGTCATAATCTTGGTAAGTAACAAGTAGGAAAATTTTCAGTCAGAATATTTTTTTTCTGCTGTTTATTTTTGTCTCTAGAGCTTTACAATGTGTTTATGCATTTGTTTACCCATTATCTTCCTACACCATGTACCTCCTTTAAATATGTTACATTAGGAAACTTGTTTGGCAATTTGATTTCCTTCTGCTGTATTCCCCGGTGTCCTAGCCCAAAGATCCATGCCTTGGCATGTACATGTGCAAAGCTGCTAGAAGAGAAGCTGAATTACATTATGGGATGCAATGTGTTATCTTTGTGTGCATCTCTCATAATGTGGTTCCCATCCTCAATCATTTCCCAGATACATCCAAATCCATTTCAGGTTCTGCCCCATTGCTGACAGTATTGACTCAAAGCTGCCTGATCAATCACACAGCTTAGAAAGTAATTGAAATCCGCTCCTCACGGTGCCCTGTAATCAATGCAAAGCAGGGTCTAGTCGGCTGTTATTAATTGGAATTAGATTCACAGCAAATGGCCCGCTAATCGTATCGTGAGTCACTCCAACTTCTCACCAGCAAACGCTTCCTTGGCTGCTCAGTGCCCCATGGATCAGCAGAGCGATCGCTCACCAATTCAGACAAGGTTCTGCTTTCCGTGCAGGGTGAGGGATACACAGGGGACACAAAGAGCTTGTTCTCTGTCGAGGCCAGTGCTGACGGACCAGGATCCTCAGGTAGCTGCTAGAATGAGAAATGAGTTAAAAACTGGTGCTAAATAACAAATAGTCCCTTCTTCTTCTAACGAGGAGAGCAAATTTTCCATCTCAGGAGAAAACCAAGTATCCTAATTCAAAGGTGGCTTAAGTCTCTCTGGATGAAGGATGGGGCATTGATTACAGGAATCAGGCGCTGCGTGCGATGGCAGGCGCCTGCAAAACAACAGGAGCTTGAGCAGGGCTGTGTTGGTGTCAGGGCTGGATCTGAGCAGGAGAATTAATACAGTTTCTAGTGTCTGTCTCTCACTGTGGGGACCTGCTGGGGGTTAGCCCAGTAGCCTTTTTCTCGTGGAGTGGTAACAGCTCCCTGAGCTGCCTTACAACACGTCAAAGAGCTGAGTAGCTGTGGGACCCCCACCAGCTGTCAAATTGGCTCGGATTTGGCCAGTGGATTCAGAAGTTGTTAGTCGGGAGCAGGCAGACGGACACACGCAGTGCAGTCGCACTGGCCTCATTTCTCTGGCAAGGCAGGCTATGAAAAAGGAAAAAAAAGGACGATTGAAGCTTCTGGAGCTGAGCAGGAAAGCATTGGCAGTTCAGTGAAACACCTGAAAAAGTCTTTCTAAACTTGTGAGGGAACAGAAAATACACACTGGCCTTTTCTGCTTCTTTCAGAGGGACAAGAGCAGAACAAAACTCAGAAGTGAGCCTCTCATATTCACTTTTCTTATGTTGTTCCTAGCAATTAAAAATCGTGAAACTGGGAAATTCATTCTAAGTGAAGACAACTATGTGCCAGACTCTAAAGTATTTATTGACATGGGTGTGGAGTGGGAATATCGGAATGACGACGATAGAGAAACCGTGCAGACCATGGGGCCGCTGCGTAATGGAATAGTTATTCTGGTAAGTCAAATGAAAACCATCTTCCACAGAACACAATGTCAGGATTACAGAGCCATAATATGCTATAATATATTTTAGATTCCTCTTGTGAGTTGCAGGAAGACATCTGCTTCAATTATGAGACAATAGAAGATGTATTTTAATTCCTTTCTCCTAATTCATTGCTCTGTACAAGAGTTGTTATAACTCAGGGTTATGTGTTGAGCAACCAGCTCTCCTGATTATTTCCTATGGATGGCCAAGTGACTGGCCACTGTGTAAAGACTCTCTAGCTTACTTATCGTATCTGACATGTGAGCATTAGTTAAAAAAAAGGTCAAAATGGTTCGTATCAGATAGATCTAATAGCTCCTCCTTCCGTCCATGTTTTGAAAATGTATCCTGCAAAGGCAGATGCAGGATTCTTGTGTTTCCAGGCTCACTTTGTCAGGGCACAGCCAGTTCTGCAGTTCCCAAACCCACCCAGCTGTATTCTTTTTTCAATGCAAACCAGCAAGCAATAGACTACAATGAGTAGGGCTAGATTGATTCAACATCCCTCTGAAAGCAGCTCTGATGTGTTGATCTACACCAGCTGAATGTCAGCAGAGGAATAAATATTATGTTTTCAAAGGACCAATATTTTGCGCTTTTTTCACATTAAGTGCTGTTTTCTTGCATTTGTCTTTCTGCAGTGTGATAATGAAAACTCTTTCTAATAGTTGATATTTCTGTCAGGATTAAGTAGCAGGCTTCACAGAATTCCCAGGATTATCATAAGAATATTTGTGTTTTATCAGAAATATAAGCAGTTTTCTTCACTGCTTTCAGTTATCTGTGCATTTGAATTTGCTTTGTCTTTCAGTGGAACTATCCATTATCATTTTAGTGTAACATTTCCTTCCTTTATGATGGGATATGGAAAAAATTTAGTATCGTGAAGTCAGTCCAATGCTGGCAAGAAAAATGAGTCTAAATCAACAACAGTCTTTCTTAATATGCAGTTTAGAAACTCTGTGTCATAAGGATAGAGACACTTTTTCATCAGGGGAAAAAAAAAAATGTGTTGAGTGCAGCTAAAAGGTTTAAATCCCTCTGGGGATGTTTTTGTATCTGAGCCATGATGATTGCTATTTCACATCATCTCACATAGCTTCTGATATCAGTCTTTTAAATCTTTTTTTCTCTACATCTATTTTGCTTACTAGGTAATTCCTCACGGTGGTGCCAAGATATCTTTGACTTACAAGTACATGATCCATGAAGATTCCTTGAATGTAGACAGCAATAATGTTTTGGAAGAGGACTCAGTGTCATATGAATGGGCTCTGAAGAAATGGTCTCAATGTTCAAAACCTTGTGGAGGAGGTAAAAACAAAACCCCAAAGCATTCAAAATTGATTAAGAGAAAACAGAAAGAACGAACAGCACGTGTGGAATTCATTGCCACAAGACATTAGGGAGACCAGGAGTATGGGAGGGCTTTAGTTAAGAAATAGATAAATAAATAACAGATTGAGTTCAAAATCTAACTTAAATTGTTTGGGGGGCAGATCTGGGGTGGCTTATTTCCGATTTATGTTTATGAAACTGAAAAAATTGTACAAATAGGCAAAATTTGGATGAGGGTCTCCAAGCTGTGAGAGTGGCAAACCTCAAGGTGCCATGGAGCAGCCCTTATTAAATCTGCATCCTGTGATGTGGACCTTGCAACGTAAGACCCCTGCTTTTGGGGCCAGATGGATACCCTAGTGCTGTTCACCAGGCTGATGGGCAGGTTTGCAGAATGTTTTTGCAATGCTAGATGATGTTGTTTTTCTCATTATAGCCTGTAGTGAAAAATAAAGGGGATGAGCAATTCTGGGTGCTAAATCTACGTAAATAAGTGTTTATTCAGTGCAATTTCCAGTTCCTTTTGTAGTGTGTTCACCTGTAGTTCCAGCTGCAACCTTTGACAATGTATGTGCAGTTTGTTTAAAACCTGAGTCAGATCTACCAGTACTGCAAATAAGAGGAGTGTCTTTCTTCAGGCTACCAATTCACGAAATACGGCTGCCGGAGGAAGACAGACCACAAGATGGTTCATCGGAGTTACTGCGAGTTGATCCAAAAGCCAAAGCCCATTCGCAGGGTGTGCAACCTCCAGGAATGCTCCCAGCCCATGTAAGCATCGCTGCCCATCGTAAGCGTTATACCCAGCTAGCACTTGTCACCTGAGAGAAGGTGATGTGAGCTTCATCTCCATGCATCATGACAGAGACCCAGGACTGTGAGGATGCGATGCTATATTCTGCTTGTAGAAATACTGTTTTCACTGTGAGGGTGGCCCAGGTTGCCCAGAGAAGCTGTGGATGCTCCTCCCTGGAAGTGTTCAAAGTCAGGTCGGATGAGGCTTTGGGCAACCTGGTCTAGTGGAAGGTGTCCCTGCTGCTGGCAGGGGGGTTGGAACTGGATGAGCTTTAAGGTCCCTTCCAATCCAAACCATTCTATGATTCATTCTATGATTTATGATATTTTAAAAAATCTTTTACTTCTCCTTTGAGGACCATTACTGAACACAGATTATAAAGAGGTAAGATATAAACACACAATTTGATTTACAAAAATTCTTTCACCCAGGAAAAAGACCCTTGTGTGTTGTCAAGGGAGGCAGGGATATTAATTTGCCTCACACTAGTATGATTCTATTTTGGGAAATAAGTTGGATTAGAAAAGAAGTGGTCTCGATCCAGACATTTGTGTTCAGGCCATCCTGAGGTAATTAAAAAATAGACATAAATTCAATTTATACCAGCTGATTTTACACAGTATGAATTAACCATGTAAGAACAAATTTACAGAGTGCTACATAAGAAAACCAATGTCATGCAGCCTCTCAAATCCAAATCTTCGAAAAATACTTGACCTGTTAGATTTCTCTGGCTGCCCTCGTACAGCATGGTATGCCTGTTGTACCTCTGTCTTTGCTATACATAGTCAAGTGTTATGAATATTTTAATTCACATTTTACAGGTGCTTTTTTTGACTGGCAGCAGGTTAATCCTGCCACATACAGGACTTGTATGTTCCTCGTGTTGCTACTTCAACAAGAAAGCACTGTGTTGATCTCAGCTTTTATCTCTGGGGACCAAGTCTAGATTCCAGGAAGCACAGCAAATAAGTAGAACATACCACACAATATTTCCTAACTTCCTTTCAAAAAATATTTGAAGGAGAGAAAAGTTAAGAAACTGTACCCCATAAACTCAGCATGGGTCAGGATTTAACATTTATTTATTGGAAAACTGAAGTAATGATCTAACTGTATCTCAGGCTTTCTGGAAAGGAATGTATTCTTCTTTCAGCTGCCAATATAATTGGACGCAGGTACTGCAAAGACTCAATAGGATCCAAAATTGTAGTTGGATTCCTGAATGTTTCAGTCACCTCTGTTTCCATAGAATGGCATCAGAGCATTTTGCACTTGTAGATAGGCCAGGCAATTATTTAAGAGATTTTATGAAGCTCTGTGACACCCAATACACTAATATGCTGCTTCTTCACTGCTGGGAAAAAATCATCTTTGGCTCAGAAATCACTTTAGGGTTCATGGTTTGTGCTCCACAGCACTCGACTCCCTCCATAGCTGTGTGGTTTCAATAGACTACAAAGAGCAAGTTGGGTGAAATTGCTACTTTACCTTTTGTTTAACTCAAGCTTTTAGTGCCTTGCTTTGTGCACATGCTATTTCCTGACTATTTCTAAGCCCAGGATTTTATGAGTATTTTAGGACAATTGCTTCAGAATCAGGATATTTCTTCAGACTATATATA
>NW_010291027.1:0-3287 GCF_000700745.2 Antrostomus carolinensis | reverse complement strand
CTTCTCTAGGAGAACGCTGTGGGAGACAGTGAGTAGGTTTTAAATGGAGAGGGGTGGCAATAGAAGGAGTACAGATCCTCAACTTATATATTAAAAGATAGAAAATATTCGCAATAGGGCTAAAATTTAAATAATTATGGATGGAAATTAGAGTACTCTTAACAACATGCACGGCTTCAGAGCTTTTAGCGTTTGTAGGCGTATACTACCCCGGCAATAGAACATTTTGCTTCACACCGCCGCTGTCTTCTCGGCGCCTTGCTCCCCTATAACGGGGGTGTAAGCCAAGAGTCAAAGCGAAGAGCAACCGCCGAGGCAGGGGTAACGCTCGGGCCGAGCTCCGAAAAGAGCGGAGAGCCGGGCCTTGTCGTTCCCCAGCCCCCGGTGCCGGTCGGCTCTGGCGCTGCGAGAGGGATCCCCCCCTTCCCGGCGCCTCCTGGCAGCCGCAGCGGCACGGGAGCGCCCGCACCCTGTGTCCGGCGGGGCCGGCAGCTCCCACGGGGGAACGGACCGGCCTGTGCCGGGCAGAGGCGGAACCGTGTGTGTGCGGCACCGTGTGTGTGCGGCACCGTGTGCGGCACCGTGTGCGTCCTCGCCAGCAAAACACTTCGCCGCTGTGAAGGAGCCGCGGGGAACCGGCAGCGCTTTAAGCTCCTACCTACCGTATTCCTTCGGTACCTTTGTGTTTCCCCTGTAATGTAACTGTTTGCGGAAAATAAATAAATAAATAAATGATAACACGATAAGCTAAAAGTTGATTTTTTCTCAGATGGAAGGAATCCCAGGATAAACAAGCGGTACAGAGAGAACACCCCGGTGTTTGGCTTTAACAAGCTACCTGGCACCGGCAAAATTTAAAGTGCAGACTTTGCTGCAAAAAGCACAGAATAATATTAAACTCACTTAGAAGAGAACACTAACTAGGAGAGCGTGCAAAATCATTACAGGCGTGGGGGTTTTTTGGTGGTTGGCTTGGGGGGTTTTTCTGCAACAAACCAAGCTCATTGCTCTCTCTGGTCTCCCAGCGCCCCTGCAAACTGTTACCTGTGCACAGAGCTGGCCAAGAGCGCCCAGGGGTCTCACTCAGAGACCTAAAAGAACCTCAACAGACAACAAACAGGTTCACAGAAGTTGTTTGAATCTGGCATTTCACACATGAGGAAGTTCTGAATGAACTTTGACAGCACAAAGCAATTTAAACTCGAAATACTCAAGTCTCAGCATGTTTATGGGTGGGCAGCCATGAAGTGAGGTGCCTTAGGAACCTCTCCGTTTGGTATTCACACAGAATCACAGAATGTTAGGGATTGGAAGGGACCGTGAAAGATCATCTAGTCCAATCCACAAGAGCATTCCTCTCAACTCGGGAATCACTGAAAAGCTTGTTAGCACTATAAGATGCTCAAGTAGAGCTATGATTGAAAAGTTCTAACTGGTATAAATTAGTGTACCCCCTTAGCACTGTACTCATTTTGCTATCTATGCATTTATAAATAGCACAGTAAAAAAAAACCCCTAACCTCTGGTAATTAAGCCATTCACCTAAAGAAAGCTAGTTAAGGGCAATAGATCATCTGCCCAACAATGAAGGAATCCACTTGTAACACACCTCTGCAAAGTCCTCGCCGTGCCGTTAAAGCCTTCCCCAGGATCAGCACTGAAAGTTTGTATACCTAGCCACGGGGGTGGGGTGGGTGGTTTGGAAATACCAAACACACACGCAGCTATTCATCTGGCTTGTTTTGTTTTTTTAAACAGAAGCAATAAATCAACCAGGCGGTAATTTCACCAAGCCAGGATGGGAGGCTGACCTTCCTGAGGAGCCGGATCCAGACACGGCTGCTGCGCTTGCAGAGCAGACTGCTGCCGAAGCTGGATATCCGCACGGCTCTCCCTGGGCACACGGACGGACCAAACAGCTGCGGAGCAGCTCCCTGACATGCTACCGGGGTGTTCCTGTTTGTGAACGCCTGGAAAGCAGCCCCTGTGATAACTTGGGGACCTAAGAGAACTTCAATAGACAACAAACAGCTTCACAGAAGTTGTTTGAATCTGGAATTTCACACATGAGGAAGTTTTGAATGAACTTTGACAGCACAAAGCAATTTAAACTCAAAATACTCAACCATTCATGCAAGCAGATCCACCTCCTGTCTACAAATATGTCCTAATGAGTTAAAGTTCAACACTGTAACATGAAATTAAACTACAAAGCAAACTCAGAATAAATCTGGGCACATAAGTCCTTTTAGAACTATACATATTTAAAATACATATCACCTGGCAGCTTGTCTCCAGGTTTGGTAAGCAATTAAAAAAAGACTGTTATTATAGTTAAAAAAAAATCACATGAACAATGTAACGTTGAGAACTTTCAAAGTGTTTGTTAAATGTGGCTTTAAAAAATATATTGATAGTCAGTTCTGCCTGTGGAAAGTGAAGTTACTGTGGTTGCAAACTCTGAAACACATAGGATAAGAGATGCACATCCTTCTGAAGCTGAACTTTAGAGTGATGACTGGGAGCGATTTGTAAAAAGGATTTCAGAGCAAAAGCACTGTACTTCTAACTTTAATGAAGACAGACAGCATTTGTATGTGTTTCCCACAGTTGTTGCTTGTGACTACATACCCATGTTATATAAAATAAGTATTAAAATATTATACTGTGGAAACACCGTTAATTAACCAACAGCCATATGGCCTATTCATATGTTGTTTTGATGAAAAATCGCACTCCAGGATTCAGAGATAAACTTGGGACGTATGTTAGAGAAGTGAAGGACTGGTAAAGGGTGAGTGGAATTGTACTGTGGAAAGAGGACGGGAAAAAAAAAAGGAAAAAAAGGAAAGGACTGAAAGCTGGAGTCAGACTTCACAGTCCAGCAAGCAGCCTTCCCAGTGAGCATGCCAGAAAGCCAACCCTTCCACTGCCTGCAAAAGCAAACAGCATCTGCGCCTACAACAGTGATACAGCAGTCGATCCGCTTGCGTAAGCCAAAATCTCCTCCCTGCACCCTCCTCGCCCTTAGGACACAATAAAAGCGTTTCCAAACGCTCTTGCAGCGTACATCCCTCCTTAGAGGAGATGCAAAGACACCTTCCTGCTTTCCCCGTAGGATGTACGGGCTTGCAGAAGCCGGTCGCTTGCACGCTTTTAAGGCGCAGCAAAACGCCGGGCTCCCGCAGGCCTCGCTGCGGGGGGCGCGGCTACCAGGTACCTTAACCCCCCCGAGACACCCCTTCTCCCTCGCCGGGCCCTACCTAGTCCCCGTTAGATGGATGTTG
>NW_010291026.1:5555-5761 GCF_000700745.2 Antrostomus carolinensis | reverse complement strand
CCACGCTCCCTGTGCCCGCCACCGCCAGCCCAGTGCTCGCCCAGGGGATGGTGTCACCGGGAGCCCGGCAAAACAAAAACTCCGATGACCCACCCGGTGCGAGAGCCAGACGCTCCAGAGTGATACCCTGAAGGCAGGGTGGATAGGCCGAGCCCATGGAGGGGTCAGGGGGGTGGTGGGCGGGGGGTACGGGTGCTGCACCCCAC
>NW_010291026.1:3632-5422 GCF_000700745.2 Antrostomus carolinensis | reverse complement strand
TCATTTCGTGCCGTTAACGGGTTTCCTCGCTCTGAGCTCTCTAATGAGCCAGCGTGGGAAGCGGTGGGGGCCGAGGGCCCCCGAATTGGGGCAGTGGAGGGGGGCGAGTGGCTCCTCCTAGCATAGCATGTGGGGAGAGAGAGGCACCCGCCACCCACCTTGGTCCCCCAGGGTGTCCCATGTGCTATTAGGGCTCCCCGGATGGTCCCACTGACCCCCAGCACATCCTCAAGACCCCAGCAGCCCCATGCTGGTGCCCCGAGAAAAGGGTGGGTGCCCTGTGCCACCACCCCCTGGGGTGGCTCATCCTCTGCCACCTCCCTTGGTGCAGGTTTCCCCCATCCTGCTGTCCCCATCGTCACCCAGGCGGGGACCTGGGACTGCACCCCAGGAGGACGAAGCTGAAACCATGACCCATCCTGGGAGCCATGAGTCAGGCTGTGCTGGGCGACTCGTGCTGGAAAGCACCTTCCAGCCCCATCCTCATCCCAGCCCCTGTCCCCATCCTTGTCCCTGTCCCCAAACCCATCTCGGAATGCCATGGCACAGAAGGACCCCACGAGAGCCACCGATGGAGAGGAGGGAGGCGAAAAGCTCCAGGAAGGTGGCGGATGTTTCCGTCTGCAGCCAAGCCTTGCAGGAAGGGGAGTGGGAGGATGAGCCAAGCCCAGGGCACCGAGGTGTTCAAGTTGGCGTCATCAGCCCTGTGCAAACAAACCTGCAGAACGGCGCAGGGACGGGGGACAGCCAGCCAGAGGGATGGGGACAGCCCGTCCCGGGACAGCCCCAGCTCTGGGGCTCGTGGGGTTGAGTACGTAGGTGATGAATCTGCTGCACAGCACATCTCGGGGCTGGTATGGAGCAGACAGCGGCCCAGCCGTGATCCCAGCCCATGACCCCTTGGGCCCAGGCAGCAGGCAGGGGATGGGGTGCGCTGGCACTGGGAGCACTGGTTCCCGTTCACACGCTCCCGGCAGGCGGGCGGTGGGTGATGGACGAGGCACGTCCCAGCCTCCGCGCCGAGATAATCCCGTCCCTGCCAGCGCCGCCGGCCCTCGGCCGGCATTTATCTCACGCCAGGGCTGACGTCACCCTGCAAGACCCCAGCCAAGGCGGCCTCGCTGCTCTTCCCGGCTTTTCCCAGAGCCGAGGGGCTTTGGGCCCCTCGCCCCAGGCTGCGAGCAGGTGGATTTACGACCGCAGCCGCGCTCCAGCATCCAGGGGACAGGAGAGGCAACGAGGCCTTTATGGCTTTCATACACCTTTCTGACAGTGAAGTTTAAATGGCCTCGTAAAACCCCCCATCGCCCACCCCCGGCAGAAGGCAGTGGTTTATTAGGGCTGTAATTCTTCTCCTGGCATTTCATCAGTGTCCTTTTAATCTGCACTTGGGGTTTTTTATTTCTGCTTAATACCAGCAGCTGTAAATGCTGTTAGGGATGGTCTTGTGCAGGGACCCTCCGGAGGGAGACTGGGCGCTGGGGCACGGATGGGATGGAGCAGGGGGGAGCTGGTGACTAGGACAGCCTGGTCCTCATCAAGGGGCCACATCGGTAAAGAAAAACCAAATTTTTCTGCTGCAAGCACATCCCTCCTCTGGCGAGCAGGCCCAGGCAGGACGCAGCCACAGTGCAAGGAAAGCCTTCCTAGGAAACCTCGGGATTTCAGCAGCGGAGCCGGCTGGGAGCTAATCCTCTGTGCCAGGCTTTCCACTTTCATCTCATTAACTCCCGCTCTCTGTGCCGCTGCCCTCTCGGTTTTTCTGGCGGGGAGATAAGGCCCCGTGCTTC
>NW_010291026.1:2279-3604 GCF_000700745.2 Antrostomus carolinensis | reverse complement strand
GATGCTCCTGGTCGCGCTGACGCTGGCAGGCAGCTTCCATCCAATTACAGCGGGGTGAAGCTCATTTTAATTGCATAGAGCAACTGGGATTACGCAGACTTTATCTCCTAATTCCCTCTTTATCTCTTAACTTCACACTCGCCGCTTGCATTGAAGGCAGGACAGCTTGTGCCGGCGTTTGCAATTTCTCAAGTAGCCTTTTCCCACGTGCCACCACCTCGCTTGGCTGTGGTTGGACCCAAAATACCCCAAAATGTCCCAAAGTTCTGGTGCTGGGGGGATCCTCCATGTCCCATGCAGCCGGGATGAGCTGTCCCCAGGATGTCCCCACAGTGCCAGGGGTCAAGCCCACCCACCGGGGGACAGCACCCTTTGTGCCGGCTGCTTCAGGAGGAGCACTCACCCTCGAGCTGCTGTCCCCAGCAAAGGCCATGTGTCACCAGGAGGCAGAGGCTCTCCAGGAGCATCTGGGATGGGTATAGTGCCAGGAAGGGCTCTCAGAACTGCTGCTTGAGCTGCTGCGGGGCTTGAGGGGTCTCTGTGAGGGAGGGACAGGGCATTTGCCCCCCCAAAACACACTCTGAAGGTGGGGAGCATCTCAGCCAGCTCCTCTGGGACCTCTTGAGGACCCTTTATCTGCCCTGTGCACTTAACTGGGATGAATGCTGCTGCAGGGCTCTGGGGTCTTGTCAGTGGAGTCAAAAGGTGTTTTGCAATCTCTCTGGGTATGACTAGCACCTACAGGTGCCTGCCTCCCCCTACAAAGGGCTGCCCCGCCATGTCCCCCAGACCCCTTTCCTCCCTCCCCACAGAGGAAGTGGTGCAGAGCCACTGTGCTCTGCCCTTCCCAACCTTATTTATTCAACCACCCAGGACATCCCTTGGTGCCCAGGGCAGGGTGGTTTGGGCATCCAGCAACACCCACTTCTGCCTGTGGACATGTCCACCCTGACCCGGCACGAGCTCTTGAGATAACGAGATAGCTGGAGGCTGCCCCAGCCAGGGGCACTTGGCGGGGCTGGCCCTGATAAGAAGCCAGCATCCTGTCCCCTCTCCCCGTGGTGATATTTCCCCGTTGGTTTGATGTCCCTGGCATCACAGAGAGCTGGGTGCCACGCACACCCATACTGCAGGTGGGTAAACTGAGGCAGCAGGGCAAGGGGCAGGTGTCCGGCTTAGCAAGCTCTGCATCAGAGCAGCTGGGTGCTAATTAGCCACTATTAGCACAAGCTAATTAATCTAATTCGGATGACCCACAATTCCAGAGCGTGAGAGCTGTTCCTCACCCTCTGCCACCGCCGTGCACAGCTCTGCCCACGCCATGG
>NW_010291026.1:1854-2246 GCF_000700745.2 Antrostomus carolinensis | reverse complement strand
ACTGATGCCAGTGGCGGTGCCCCCCTGCAGACATGCCCTCCCTGGCTCAGCCCTGCGTGGTGCCACGCTCCCAGCCTCCCCTCCCCAGGCACCACCAGCAAAAACCAGACCTGGCAGATTCGGCATTCTGGGAGCCAGGAGAGCCACGCTAAACCTGTCAGCTTTTACTGCAGGAGTGCCCCAAGTGACCATCCCCGTGGCCTCCCGCCTGCTGGCCCCCCTGAGCATCACGCATGGGGGGCCAGGCGTGCTCGGTGGGCCAGGTACTTTAGTGTGGGGGCTATGGCAGCGAAAGGGTGTTTCTTAATCCTGCAGCAGCTGTGGGGCCCGGGTTTGCTTGTTCAAGGGATATGGCAGCTCGGTCAACAATCCCCCGGCCCGTTTTGGGGAGG
>NW_010291026.1:584-1673 GCF_000700745.2 Antrostomus carolinensis | reverse complement strand
TCTCACACCCTGCGGTGTGGACAGGAGGGAGATCTGGTTATCATCCCACGTCACCCTGGTGCGATAACCCCCACCAGCACCGAGGTGGATGGCAGCCCCCCGTCACCCCCTCGTCCATCCCCTTGTCCCCCCGCCCTGAGCTCCGGAGGGAGGTGGCACCACGGGAAGCGCCAACACCTGGGAGCTCCCGGCAAATGAGGGCAAGTGTGTAATTAGTCCTCATCTGCCGCAGGGTGGCCAGCTGGCGTGAGATCCAGGCCGAAGGAGGCTGGGGGGCTGTAGGGTCAGACCGGCTGGGAGGGGAGCTGGGCAGCCTGGGGACCCCATCAGGGGAACCTTCCCTTCCCCTCCTGCGCAGGGACAGCCCCAGCCCCCCGAAACACCCCTGGGTTCAAACTGTGAGACTCTGACTTCTGTTTGAGCAGCAGGTAGGACCCGGTGGGAGAGGAGGAGGAAGATTTTCCTTGGTGGCATCATATCCCACATTTCCCACATGCTCAGCACCCTTCCATCCCCTCTGCGTCCTGCTGTGCCCCATGCTGGGTCCTGGCACGGGGACCCTCCCGCCTGCCTTTACCCAATATTTGGGGTTACCAAAGGTGTCAGTGAGCAGCCCCGCAGCCCTTGGTGTTTGCTGAGCAGCTTAGAGCTGAGCACCCTGGCTTGGTCTGCCCCAGGGCTCATCTCCATGAAACCCTCCCTGGGGCAGCTCCCCTGGGGGCTGAGGGGGACCCCAGGGTGAGCGTGGGTCTCCTGGGGCCATGAAGGTGGGAGAGACCGAGGTGTGCACCCAGGGAGAGGTCCCCACTGCTGGTGGCACTCGGGGAAGGACATGTTGGGTGCATGTGTGGGTACACGTATGTGTAGCTGGGTGCTCCTGTGGGTTCCCCCCAAAAGCCCCCCACCCTGTTCCCCACGGGTGCTGTGCAGGGGCCGCTTTTCTGCTCCGTTAGCCACGGCTGTGCCGGCACATAATGGCATGGTAATTGCGAGCGGAGGCTTGGCCACATGCACCGTGCAGCTTGCCGGCTAGCCCTCACCACACCCGGGTTAGCCACTGCCCAGGGGGTCCCACCACCCCCCCCCCCC
>NW_010291026.1:0-571 GCF_000700745.2 Antrostomus carolinensis | reverse complement strand
GCATCCGGCTCCATCCAGGGTCTGCCCCAGTGGCGATGTAGGGGGGAAGACCCCCAGCAGGCTGTGGTCACCTCCTCGCCTGGGAGCCGGGAAACCTGTCGTTTCCGTGGTGTTTACATGGGTAAGAGGGGTCCTCCGCCGCTGCACATCGCATTTTCTGCTTGGTCACTTCCATCTGTGTCCCCGCATAATGATTTTTTCTGCTACATTAATTTAACACACTGCGGCGAGCCGAGGCGCTGGGACCCCGGGCTGCTTAATTGTGTCAAAGGAAAGGCTCCCTGCTCCTGCTTTCATCAGCGGCCGGGGCTGCTGCAGGGTGGGTGTCCCTGCAGGGGGGTGGGAAGGGGTTTTGGGGTGGTCGTGGAGTCTGAGGGAGGCGTTGGGGGAAGGGTGTGGGGTGTCACAGGGGTTGGTGTGAGGCCCCCCATCTTGGGGCAGGCAGCAGGTCCTGGCTCAGGGCATCCATGGAGTGAGAGTGGGGGGTCCTGGGGACCCTAAAACATCCCTCCAGAGAGCCTGGCACCATGGGGCATGCCACTTCATCCCTCTGGATGCTGCAGCAGGATGG
>NW_010291025.1:0-13165 GCF_000700745.2 Antrostomus carolinensis | reverse complement strand
TTGAGTGAGTTATTCTCTAAATACACAAGCAGCAAATCTAGACCTCTTTCTTTTGAACTGAGTAGAACAAAAGATATGTAGGGGTAATCTGGGGTTTGGAAAAATGTTCTTAGTCTGTACTAAACTGTTGGACATCCTTTCACACATTTGTTATCTTACCTTTGTAAATCTGGAGAGACAGTGCAAACAAGAGTACTATTTCAGGTCATTATAAATCAATCTCCCTGCTCTTTGTTAACAGCAGTATTTCACGTATGGAAAGTATTATTGTCAAATTTTGTTAGTCAGGTTCCTTTATTATTTCACATTCAGCCCAGTGAAAGTTTACAGTAGTGCTATGTATTGCTGCTCGTTTAAGTATGTAATCTTCCAATCTACTAAGGAAAATTATGCATGCTATATAACCCCATTCCAAGAAAGAAGGGCACACACTAAGCACCGTATCTCATGGTAAGAATACTGCATAGGCAGCAAAAAGCAGCACCTATGGTGGCACTTGGTAACCACATAATTTGGATCAACAAATCCTATGGTGTGCTGTTTCCCTTGTTGCTAAACCTGTAATTTTCAACATTGATTCTTTTTGAACTGCTTCAAAAGCCGCACTAACAATAGTAACCTTTTTACTAAAAAAAAAAAAAAAATAATAATTGCACCTAACTTTTTCTAGTAATAGAAGAATTAAAGGGGTGTCTTTCATAGTTATGAAGTATTTTACAGGGATTAAACAAATTCTCTATAGGATACTATTAAAATAGCCAAACCATCCATAATTTAAGATAATGTATTACTTTACCAGGTGTCAAAGGTGATTAGCAGTTCATATTTTAAAGCCCTTCTTTCAAAGCAATTAGTTAGTTATTTAAGTAAACAAGATGCACAGTCACATCTCAAATGCTTTACATTCTGACAATCTTAGAAATATTAAGATCAAAGAAAGATATCCTTACACTAATTTAAGAGTCACTGTGACTTCTACACCCTACAACAGTTTGGACAACAGAGCTTGTGAAGGAAGTTGTTGAACACAAACTACCACGACAGATGTAGTTAATTGCATAAGTATTTGCAAAAGTGACACTGATGATTCCTAGTAACCACTTGTTCTTTTCACACAGCTCCATATAACTAGAAGATCTGCTTTTATCTTAAGCTTTCCCACAAAAAATCTGCCTCAAATTTTAAAACTGCTACTGTAAAAATATAAACAGTAAAAATAAGGTAGTCCTCAACTGCAGTCTGAGTTGAATTGTAAAGGGATGACTTATTGAGGGATAAACTTTTGCCTTTCCTAAACCAGATGAAAAGTCTGTTAGCTGTGTAGGAGGGAAAGACTCTTACCAAAAGGCTCTCCTCTTCTGTGTGCTCTGCAATGGCCTTCATTGTGATTCATCCAAGGTCTTCATAAGTTTTACATATATTGATGAATACTAAGCTTTTTAAGATAGTTTTAATTATCAATATGCAAACGGTACTCTAAGCCTGCAGCACACTGACTTTAACTTGCCAGAGAACAAATACAGCCTCCTTTTTGAAATGCTAAGCACACCCCAGTTCTTACAGGGTTCTGTATGTACAATTCTGTACACTGCTGCCAATGCTATGAGGAGAAATCCTTTAAACATTTCTAGCCAATAATAGGGAAGCAAAGTGATTGTAATTAATTCTTTATTATGTATTTTTATTAGTAAGTATTGTTATCTGGGGCATGCATAATAACACTGCAACAACTGTATCTATCACAGCTTTACAATACAAACTATCTGAAACCTTAAATTTTTGCATTTTGTGAACAGTGTTTACTGCTACTGCAGTCTGATTTGAGATTCAAACCAGCTCTCCCTGATAAGTCAGGCTGATAAAGCAATCCACCTCCAAAAATGACCAGGCAAGATTTTGGCACAAACTGCAGTCTTAGCTGTAAGTTGCATTACACCAGGGGATGTCACCAGTGAAGACACAATACCAAAATTTACGCTGCAACTTGAATTATACCTGCAAAGGGAATAAAGTCATTCATCATCCAACAATTCTTTAGAAGCAAGACAGTAAATAACACAGATATAATTATTGTTTATAACCTTATTTGTTGTAATTACTGAAAAAAAAAAAAGATATTAGAATATCTACTTTTCCTATGCAGAATCAGTCATGCTTATAGTAAAGAGCATTATTTAAAACCAGAAATACACTGGAATGCCAACGCATAAAACAGAGATGGTCAATTGTCTGGGACAGGCTGTGCTAGAGGACTGACTTGTGACAGTTCAGGAAGCTACCATACTTTGCTGTCCATTCTTCCCATTTATTCAGGCTGAACGCCTCATAACAGAACAGAGCGTGTGCTCAAGCCTCAGCTATTCCGTTTTCAGATAAATACCAGACTTCCCACCAAAACAGATGAAAGGAGATAGCGGCATCTGTCTGCCAGCACCACTGCAATGATGGCAACATGCAGTGGAGAAGAAATGAACAGTGTGAAGCTGCTACCACTGTGGCAGTTCTTCTATGAACTGGCATCCCTCTGAGCACAAATGGAGATTCTGCCTTCAGAAGGCACGTTAAGAAGTGCTGCAAATGTGTAAGAGGTAACGGCCTTTGCATTTTCAACAATGTGTAAGATAAGAGCAAAGTTTCACTCTTGCATCAGAACTGCACTGATAGATGTTCAGATCCGCAACTGCCAGACTGACATCTCATCTAATGAAACACATAAGTGCATTAGAATCTCACGTATGCACACAACATCACTCTTTTAGGACAGTGTCTGTTGTCCCGAGGCATTACGTAAGTCTTTCGTAACCCCTTCTTTGCACAGACTAAAAGCTGTAGAAGACATGAGAAGAACATATTTACTCAGGATGAAAGGATTATTTCCTACCACTAAGTCACAATTGTTTCTAAACAGACGAAGCACATTTCTCGTCTGGTCAGTAGTGTGAAAATAGTGTTCCAGGATTAATACAGAGTCATATGAAAACTGAGGAGAAAGGCACAGTGGGGTTAACTAACATATAGCATCCTGCACACTCTGAAATTTAAGTCAGTTATTTATGTAAGCTACTGAAGTATGAGTCCTTAAGGATGAAAATCTATTTACACAGATAACCAGTATAAAACTGACACAGCAATATGAACATTCTGCACTGTTCCCACTATGCTGACTTAAAGGCAGTTAAAATTCTGTAGCAAGGTTAATCCTTCCATTTGTCAGATTCCCAAATTCATCTACAGTTTCAATGCAGAGGGCTCCTCTTCATCAGGGTATTAAATAAACTTTCTTATTTACAATATGTAGTTCACAGAACACAAGGAATTATACTTTTCACTAGAGAGAGAAATTTATAAAGGTACAAGAATGTAAAGGTTTCCATTATACCGCTACATCTCAAGACTGAGTGGTTATTAATATAAATGTAAGCCTTTAAACAAAAATACAGTAGCATATCACAAAGGATTGAAAACCCTTCTCCAGTCTCAGAATTAGGATTGCATGGACTTGCAACACCAAACAATGCTGTATTTAAAACAAATCCTGGTGAAAATCCATCTCCAGACTGAGAATCATTGATAGAGCTAAATGCCTTCACTTTTTTTTTTTTTTTAAATCCTTCTACAAAAGGCACCCTTCCCCTCCAAAATACAGATTTATTTGCAACAGTAAACATACACAAAGTTCTCATCAGTTAAAAACCTACTGTAACTTAGAAATGTTATTCTTCGTGCTCTTAAAGCCCTTGCACATGCAGCAGAAAACGAATGCCACAATTGGGTCACACCAAGTAAAAACCACTTTGCAAAAATATTTTTAATTGCAAAACTTGTCAGTTCTGTAAACAATGGGGTAGAACTTCATTTCTCTATTAGATCTTATTCTAAGCAGAGCCAAGAGGCAATAAGAATTAGTAGATGACAGGAGAAGATGAAGAAGTCTAAATCCCATGCCTGACATCTTGACTTCAAACATTAATACGGAATCACAAAATAATTATTCAGGCTGGAAGAGATGTCAGGAAGTCACAGTCCAATCTCCTTCTAAGAGCAGGGTTAACACTGGATTGAGATCAGGCAAAAGATGTTTAAAACAAAATGTGTCTTCCCTCTTAAAGCATTTGAATTGGGTACACAGCTAATGTGCACCTTTTTAGCTATGCGCATATCAAACAAGAAAAACTGAGCAACCAGGTAGCTGAACACACCTACAGTGTACATATCTAACCAGTTCTTTTAGTCACGTTCACTTAAAACGTTTTAATATTAAACCATGCCTATTTTATGAGAAAGAGTTCTATACAAGCGTATAGTTCTTGTAAGCACAGGCTGCATTGACCACTGTGCAAAATTCCCGAAATGTGAACGGGCAATATATATTTTCACCTAATACTGTGGCAAAACCATACCATCCTCCTCAGAAGTAAGAAACAAGTGCAACAACTCATACATGACTTTTTTCATTTTTAATTTAGCAATTATTGAATGGTTCCAGAGCAGGCACTACATTACTTCACACACAGTCAAGTATCTTTGAAATAATGTTGAAAAATAACCTCTTTACCTCAGTATACACACACGCATATACAGCCACATCCACAAATTAATTTAGAAAATCACAGAATAGTAGGGGTTGGAAGGGACTCCCGGAGATCATCCAGTCCAACCCTCCTGCCAAAGCAGGTTCCCTACAACAGGTTGCACAGGAAAGTGTCCAGGTGGGTTTTGAACATCTCCAGAGATGGAGACTCCACAGCCTCTCTGGGTAGCCTATTCCAGTGCTCCTTCACCCTCACAGTAAAGAAGTTTTTCCTTAAATCTGTACATATGTATTTTTCAGGAAGCAACTCAAAGAACTGTACCACAAATAATTCACTTCTGTACTCTGACACACCACAAATTATAATCCATTTTTCTGAGGATAGGGTTCAATGACACAAAATGCCATGCGGTGCTATTAAGTAGAAAATGAACCTGTAAATAGATATATCTATTTAGTGCTAAAAGAAAACACAGAACTCCTTAAATAAAACAAACACTAATTTATCAGAAATTAGAAATATTTATTGTCCTTGAGCTAGGCAGGCCCTAGCTATTTGTGTTTCCTTAAGCATATCCCCTTGGTAGAAAAAAGCAAGGAAGTAGTTGACTATGAAAATCCCCAATACTTAATTTTCTATTACTGGCTGCAAAGATGGTTCAAGAAAGGAGTATCCTTGTTGAATCTGAGTCTGAGAATCCATCTTCTTGATTAGGTGCCTCACAGTCACCTGTATTATCAGCTAATTCAATGTCTTGATCATCATTACTCTCTGCGCTGTAATCAACTTCTTCAAGGAAGCGAGGCTCGTCTTCATCCAAAACATATGTAGTGGGGCTACAACGAACAAGAAGTTGCATGAGTCATGTTAGAAATTCTACTTGGAACAATACATTTGGATAATGCCCTGTCCCTATCCTGACATACAGTAATCCAACAATTACCTCAGGAAAGGGTCAGTTTACCTGAAACAGTATCAATTTTTTAATTGCACGTAAAACAACTGGGAGATAAAACCACATTCATAAGACCCTGAACTAATCAGTCAGTCATACACCACTCATTATCCAAATGTGCTGTCACAAATTATCTACACATTATAGACCTACAGTAATCACCTGTAAAAACTTTATATAATTATAGCAGTATCATAAGTTGTTACAGAAGGATACAACTACTTGAAGAAATAGCAGTTGCTATAAGGTATAAACAAACTAAGAAACAGATGAGTCTAAAAATTCCACTGGTAAACCTCTGTTTTATTAAAATACACATTTTACTGAAAAGCACCATGAGAAATTACACTGTATGTATCACAGATGACAAAACACAGAGTCGTATTGACACCTAAGACTGAGATTAAGTTCCCACATGAATCACTTGACTCATGTCAGACCCTCACACACTTGCACACAGAATTTAGAATCTGTATGTTGAGCCTCGCAACCCAGAGGCAGTGGATTTAAGGAACTGAGCTACTGTGCACAGAATGGTCTATGCCTCTTTACTAATGGCCTCCAAGAATAAGAAGACTAACACCTTTAGTATTAAGTAGAGAAAGGTTAAAATACAACTTTCTGATCCTCTCACCTCCCTAGGATGGCAGCAGGCGGGGGCGGGGGAGAAGTGTTTTCCAGACCCAGTTTTACTAACCTCCTTTGGGACATAAAAAGCTATTTGCTTAAAAGCACTACCCATTCCTAAATATTTCATAAGTAATTTTATATTCAGATAAAGTCCTAAGAAGGTTTTGTAATGCATTTTATCTCATAATCAAATCATACAGAACTCATACAAAATGGTGAGAATGTTCTTCTTGAGAAAGATCACAGGGTAATATTAGAATGTTTGCATATTAATTTCAATGAATTTTGTCTTAAGGCACACAACAGTCTAGCTTGGCTGTGGCTTTATAATTAAAAGGATTAATCACTGCTCTTTCTAAAGGTGTTTTAGGAGCTTAAGTGCACCACCTGAAATTTGCAATGCAATCTCTATTCAATATAAATGAACTTCACAGTGTTCTTCCTCTACCCATAGCCTCAATGACATGCTACATTGTAATGTTTTGTGCTGCTGACAATTCAAATATTGGGAGAAGAACAAATGACAAGAATTCTTAGTCCTAGCTTAGGAAAAAAAAAGGACAGAAGACCTAAACCAGAAAGAAAATAAATTATCAAAAATTAA
This sequence comes from Antrostomus carolinensis, assembly GCF_000700745.2. NCBI lineage: Eukaryota > Metazoa > Chordata > Aves > Caprimulgiformes > Caprimulgidae > Antrostomus > Antrostomus carolinensis. Next base: position 6,444 of record NW_010291025.1, on the reverse strand, counting down.
ATTCAGTCACCTTCTCTGGATTTATGTTTAGAACAATCTGTATCATGGCTCACTAAAAAAGTTTGTACTCATTAAGCCATGCAGAAAGGAATGCTCCAAAAAACCAAATACTTGTAAAGATTATTTAAGCTGTAACTAGGGCAACAACCCACTATGTTGGCTAATGAACCAGGTGTTTAAAACAAAATTGTTTCCACTTAGGAGAGAAAAAGAGTGAGGAAAATAACCAGTATCTTTGCTAAGATAGATGCCTCTCATTTTACAGGTGAGGAACCCAACACCACAGGGATACCGGCTTTTCATGAAGAACCTGTGGTAGAACAAGCAAAGGAATACAGTTTTTCTGTGCTTTCATCTTGAGATGCTTTCCACTCCAGGAAGTCACTACCTACCAACACTTCTATGGAAAAAGAAAAAAAAAAAAGTTTAAATGTTTCATTTATTAAAAGAATAAAATGAAAGGAACTTCACCAAATGTATCACATTCCAACAAGTGCACAGCTTTTTTGCAACTTCTGTTTCTCATCACTGAACACAGATACTGATCTGTTAGCTTTGTATGTAAGGAATTCACACTGCAACTGGAGGACAGACTGTGTAATTCAATTCACAGGAAATGGAGCCATTAAATACAAATGTTGGCCCAATATTAGCTAATAATTCTGAACGCTGAAACAGAAAACTACAATAAGCTATAACAAATATTTTATTAACCACTGACAATGGGATGTTAACGCATTACAGTAGGCACTTATAAAAATTCATGTTAGTGAGGTATAACACAGAATAGTAAAGCTTTTTTAAAAATTCTATACACTCTTCTTAATAACTATCACTATTTGGAAATGAAACTCACATAGTTGATCCAGTTAAAAAAAGCACTCAACAAAACCTACTTGTTAAAAAAAACAATCAACAAAACACAGAACTGGGCACACCAGCAAACCACATAGTTGACCTCTTTGAAGTGGCTTGTCAGTTCATAGAATATATCCTATTTCATGTTGTCTTGAAAAACACACAGATAATACTTAATATATATTTTTGTTATATTTGTATAAATTTATTTTACTTATTCACATATGTGTAAGCATGTAGCATGCCCCTAACTTTTAGAAATTCGGCTGCTGTGCACAGTCTTAAAGTCAGTGTGTTTGATGCAACACATTTTAGACATTTGCTCTGGTCTATGTACATTCAAAATTATGATCCAAAACTGAGGGATTCTTTTAATTGACATTTACAATTTAATAAAATAAAAATCAACATTATAAGTTACTTTCTTTATTCAAGAAAAGTACCATTACAATAGACAAATAGATCTTATTTTTAAAGCTACATAAACCTTTACCATAAAAACTGTCTCTCAAATCTGCATCATAATAATCTTAGCTTTCTACTACCGTCCAGGACAATGCACCGCAATTTCTCAATCATTTACTACTGAAAATAAATAATATTATTATTGTTATAATATTTAAGATTTTTTTTCCACTCTCCCTTTCTTGAGTCTTAATTCCTTACCACATGGTATCAGAGCACTTCCTACATTCAAAGCAAAAACGTGTGTCACATACCATTCACCTACATTTGCTTTCCCATGGCATGTTTTCTTCTGAAGTAGCAAATGTTAACCTTGGATATTTAACTTTCCAGGAGTCTTTATTCTAAAGGTTAGCATGAATCTGCAAAATGTAATTATTACTCCACTGTTTTACTGAGGCTGGGTCACCAGTAATGTAGAAATCAAAACACCTGAAAAAATTTCTTGCTGTTTATTTGCCTCCCTGCTGCTTCCCACCCTCAGCATATCTTGTGACAATATATTTTTAGCTGCCGTCATGCTGATTCTATGCCTTTTAATTTCCTAACTTTTCCCTTGGGCTGTTTCTAATTAACTTGTGCAATAATCCCTCTTCTTCTAACCCTACACCTCCCACTTTTCCTTTTAAAAGGAAACCATTATTTTTCTCAGGCTAGCAGAGTTTGTTTATCATACAACTACAGTTCTGTAATGTAAGGGGTGCCATAATATGTGCATTTTCTTTGAAGTCATGGCAGTTACAAGAGAATACTATAGGAAAACCTGATGTTTTTCAGATTTTACTTAAACAACATTTTATGGGTAAAAAGATGAACACCTAAATACCTGATTGAGACATCTGATACAATACCGTGGTCTTTATGTTTATTAAGAACTTCAAGAATATCCCTTTCATTTAAAAAACAATATTTTCTACATCATCTGACACTGAATTTAGGAATTAATACAACTTTTTCCTAAAATATATATATTTTTTTAATGACAATACCTTACTATGTTTTTTTTTCTTATTTACATTAATGCTCCAAACATATTACAAAATAAAACTGTTCATTAATATGGTATATTTTTGAAACTAAAATTTTCTTTCTCCCTCAAAAGATATACTTTGAGTTTTCACTATCCATATGACTCAATTACATAAATTAATCCACAAGCCAGACCATCATTACCAATTTCAGCCCCATGCAGATCAGCAGTTTTCCAAGACTACAGGGGAAGTGTATACATTTTAAAACTTTGGAAGAAAAAATTAAGAAATATTCCCTGCCAAACTATCTAGAGTTGCAGCTACTTGGGGAGTTGGGAAAGGAAGAAAAGAAAAACCTGAAGAAATAATGATACCTTTTAAAAATGTAATGCCAGGGAAGGGAAAATTTTAGAGAAGTAAGCCAGAGTATCACAAAGGAATTGTTTCTCCACACTTCTCCTTTTAATTTCCCTTTAGGGTCTGTATTCTCTTCTAGGGATCATCAAAGCTCCCACAGTAGGCAATGTCACACATCCAGCTACATGTGCTGTACCCTTCAGGAGCTCTTCACCTATGTGTTTTTCCCAAGTAGTAGGGATATTTCCTCAAGGGAACTTCCAAGGCTAAAGAGGAGAACAACATATCCCACTCTTTTCTAAACCATAAGAAGCTGGGTATCCAAATCTCATTTAAGACTTGTTTTTAAATATTCCCACTTTTAGAGTTACAAAATTTCACTCCACAGCTTAACAAAAAGTAATCTCAACACTTTGTGCTGTCACACTGAAATACATTTTGTGAAAAGCAAAACTGGATTAAATTAGTTGAATTCAACAATCATTGACTGTAGCCCACACTAATACTTGGATCATACTACCAGGAGTGGAAGAAAAGCTTGGAAAATGGTATGAAGAACAATCTGCTCATCACACTTTTTTTTCTTTTCTTTTTTTTTTTTTTTCTAGATTATTAACTTCCTTTTTTTGTCCTAGAGAAGACAAACAGTATTCTGATGCTACAGTCTACACAGAATTAAAACAATCACTTTCACTTAGGCCAGAGGATGGTCTTGGTACAATGGGCACTGCCACCAGGCCCACCAATGAAATTCTGCTTCTCATCTTTGATAGTTTTTTCTTCAAACCTTCTGAAAGGGACAGAGGGACAAAAGTTGCAGCATAAAATGCCTCCTCTTTAACTAAGTTGTACTCCTAAGGTACGGGAAGAAAGGCCAAGAAAAGTTCAAACTCTGCAGGAGAGCAGGAAGGAAAAAGCTTTTAACTGCCAGGTGAAGGAGATTAGAAGTATGCAAATAGCTGGGCAACGTTTAAGAGTTATCAAGAAGGAAGGAAATAAAGTAGGACAAATCCAGTTTCCTTCCAGCAGCCTAGAGAGAGACTCTTTGCAAGATCTTGGACATATTCTCACTGCAATGTACCCCTCACTCCTTGCCCCACCAGTCTGATATCTTTTCTCAAGTGTAAGACGAAGTGCAGGAAATGGATTTTGCATCAGGTTTTTTCTTTCCCACAGTGCCTTTTGGCAGTCTACTTTTTCTACCATTTTCTAGACATGCTGGGTCCCAAAAGCTCACTCTGCTTCTCTGCTATAATCAAATCAAATTAACAAACAAAAATACACCATGTCCTAGAACACACCAGTGAGCCCCAAAACAATCAATGAAACTACTAGAATTTCCAAAAAGAGGTCAAGTTATTGCACAAAAGATAATTCCCGTAAGTTCTAACAGTTATGACTGGAGTAATGTGTTTTTGTTTCATTGCATACATACCCTATCAAACCTGTCAGCATGACAACTGTAATTCTTACCTCAAGATCAGTATTACATTTAGTCTAATCTTTTCCATTTGGAACTGGGGGAAAAACATTGGCAAATGGGTTTGAAATAATTAAAGAAAAATAAAGTGTTTAATTCATCACTTAAAATGTTAGAGTGCACTGCCAGAGGAAATAAATCTACTTACCGCTTTATTTTTCTTAAGCCAAGTATGTTTCAGACGCAGTTCAAAATGAACTCATGGAAACTGAGCCCATGTGTAATGAAATACTGGAGGTATACTTTAAAATATTAACATTCACTTTGTCATTTTAAGTACAACCAGTAAAACAAAAAAACCCCCAAAATAATTTGCAAAAAATAAAAGTAGTGCTTCTGTTTGCTTAGACTTAAATGTCTGAACTTGCCTGCTTATCCTCTGAAGCATTAAAACTTTGTTTTTGTAAAAAATAACAAAGAAATAACTACAATTTTATCACTGCTGTACTCGTAACATTACAGGGACATTACAGCTGTGTAAAAACTACTCTCTTTTATACTTCTTATTAATGAATTTTTTACTTGCATTTTCTGTAGGTTACTTCTCATTCATCTCTAATGGTTAGTGATGAGCTCTGAATCACGCAAGTACGAGAAAAGTATAAGCAGTACTTTTATTGTAATAGAATAATGGGAATGGAAGTCTGGGCATCTAAAGCAAGAAACTGTATGACTATCTTCTAAGCCATGACTGCCTCTGAAGAGCAACAGAAATTAGCTTGATAAATTTTACTCTATAGAGGCTCTTTGTATATTGCCAGCATTCAAATGAACAGATACCTAATAAGTAGGTACCTCAGCTGATGATAGATATTTTTAATATCTTGTCTATAATTGTACAGAAACACCAAAACTTCATCACTTTGGATACAAGTATTGAATCAAAGGACAAATGGACAACGCACTTCATGGATTTGGCATACAGGTTTCAAGAGGTGTTAATAAAATCTGGAGAAAAAAAAAAATCTATTTCCTTGTAATTACTACGAGAGGGAATTCTGTTGCACAGAAAAGTAGCCAGATCCTTACTGGTGGGTGGGGAGGAAGAAAACCCTGCCAAGGAAGCTGTTCCACCAAACAGCAGTGAGGTCTTGCACAGCTAGGGAGCCCAACTCCCCTGTGCTTCAGCTGTAAGAGTACCTAGAAATACCAGCCACAGGTTTCTCTACATTTTGTTACCACTGGACTGGGAAGTACAAAAAGGAAAGCTCAGGAGTTTGCTGAGCCTTATTAGAGGTGTCACTGGGAGCTGGTACTTATCATATCTATGGAAACTGGTTGCAGCCTTCTAGTAAAATGTTCTGGAGTGCCTCTCACACCCCCAAGATGACAAGAAAAATTATGATCTGAATGAACTTCAACACCTTGAGACTGTTTTAAGGCCACTCCATAATGAGTAACATTAACAACCTGAGAAATCCAGCACTCAATTCTTCTTCAAAGTACAGCCACCAACTACCTGTGAACTGGTATGCTAACTTTCTCCAGAGAAGCAATATAAAATACAGATTCTGTACCTAAGACAGCTGTTAGTAAAAAGTTATGTGGAAATCTGAGGCTGTTTTTCAATGCCACCCTGATAATTAATTACTCGCAACCATATATTGATTCAAAATGTCTCAGGAACATAAAACAGTAGCTGCAAGTGAAAAAAAAAACAAACAAAACAACCCAGACTTTAAAGACTTTTAAAAACCGTAAAGCATGATAGATAGCAGTAACATGTCAGTATTAAATTCTGAAGTTCAACAAGCTGCACCAGTGCACACAAGGAACTCAAGAAAGCAACACATGCCCTTGTTGAAAGACTATCATTTAGAGGCCATCCACAATAGCAGTCAAATGAAACTGCTTTACAGCCAGCCTGTATTTATGGAAGAATTCTTATTTATAAATAATTATTACAGTACATATGGCAAAAATGCCAAGGGATTAGAAGCCTGGCAGTGAAAGTTCTGAAGGAGAGAAATGCAACTAGTTTGTGATTTTAGAACCTTGCACTGTAATTACCTAAATTAGCACTCCAATTTGAAGCTGCCCACAACAGCAGCAGTCAATGTCTTTTGAGGACAGACTTAAAGACACTTTCCCTTTTCACAGAACCACAGAATGGCTGATGTTGGGAGGGACCTCTGGAGGTCACCTTGTCCAACACCCCTGCTCAAGAAGGGCCACCTACAACAGGTTGCCAAGGATCACATCCAGACAGCTTTTTGAACATCTCCAAGAAATACTCCATATCCTCCATGGGAAACTTGTTGCAGTGTTTGAGCACCCTCACAACAAATATATAAATATATATATGTATAAAAA
>NW_010291024.1:0-30890 GCF_000700745.2 Antrostomus carolinensis | reverse complement strand
TTTCTCACGCAACCCTGGCCTGCGGGTGTCAAGCGGCCCGCGACGGGGGAAGGCGGAGGTGGAAGCGGGGCCGAGGACCGCCGCGGTGCCGGTGTGTGTTTCGCCTGGAGAGGGAGGGGGCCTGAAACCTCGCCCACTGCACTCGTAAATATCTCGGGTGCCTGACCGAGGGTCTCGTTCTCCGTTTTGTGCAGCAGTCACTACGGAGGGAGAAAGACGATTTTATTGGGTTTTTCTTCGGTTGCAGCTTTAGTGTGAAACACACCAGAATCTCTCATAAATTATTTTCGACAATAAAATAAAATGGGCAAGTGTTATTCCATACATTACAATATGTCGAGTAGCAACATTAACACTGCTGTGCTCATTTAAAAACACCTTCCGTTTCAAAAAATTGTATTCTAAATACCCACAATGTCTCTGATAAATTTTCCTGGTGTTGTTTATTGTTAGCGCATATTCAGCATTCTTATGAAAATATGAAATGTGTCAGGCTCTTAACTAAATTATAACTGGTTTTAGTTTTCCTTGCTTGTGAATTCAGTTCCATGCTATTTGTAACAGCTCTCCAGACCCCAGTAATAGGTGAAAGTGATTTGTCTTTCGTAGATTTCAACCCCCAGCAGGGATGACTAAGCCTTCAGCAAGGTGTAGTTTGGAAATGCTCAAGGGAGGCAGTAGTTTCTTCCATATGGCTGGGTCCAGCTGAGTCTCTTCATCCCTGGGGTCTCCGCTGCACAATCCCCTCAAGAGGCTTATTGTCTCTTTTTGCCTGTTACCAGGAGGACAAATTCTGTTCTCAGAAACACTATTCTAGATCCGAGTTAATCTGTTGAAGTGGAAGCCAGCAGAGTTAGTCTTGACTTCTCTTACCATAGAATGTGAGCCAAAATGAAATTTGCTAGAAATGTACATACCTACAAAAACTTGGGTTTTGATACATTTGTTTAGACAGCATCCAGTAAATAAGATTGTTGCCCTATTTTCAAATGCTGATAACTGTGTCTTGGGTCTTACAGAGACGGAGAGATGCTCCAGGTTTAGATTGATGCAAGAAGGAGAATTCAGTGACTGTAAGGAGAATATATCAGCGTCTATGTATAAATAGTTTTCACTCTTTTCTCCCATTTGATTTTTTTAGGTCTTTATAAAGGATTTTCAAAGTCCCTTCCCATCCCTAACATTCTATGATTCTGTGTGATTCTGTGATTTAGAAAGGATTTTGCAACTTTAAAGCAAGCAACAGAAAAGAAAAAATGAACTTAATCTAACATATTGCTTTAATGCCTCTACTAAAATATATCTTTATCTTATAACACCAGAGAAAAAACAGAAAATACAAATGTTAACCATTCAATATTTTTCAGTATTTGTTTCAAGTACCAGCAATGTGCCTAGTGCTGCAGAAGACACAAAGGGAAAAAATAATAAATCTTTTTTTATATTGTAACTCTCAGAAAATCTAAATAAATTTTTAAAGTGTTAAACATCGCTAAGCCACACTATGCAGGGGTGATTCAAAATCTAAACTGGTCTTAGTTTAATATACTTTGTTTTCAAAGAGAAGTATACTAAGTACAAGCAAGATCAATTTTTATTCCTATTTGGGGGGTTAATTGATTTTTAACATACCCACTTTTGAAGCTTACCTTTCAATTCTTTCAGATTGATTTTCCTGAGTGTCTTGCCTGCCAGCACATTGAAACTCTCTCTTTGTCATCCAAGCTCTTTAATAGGAGAACTCCCAATCTCTGAAATTGTCTGAGGACGAGGCCTTCTGTCAGACATGGTGTAGTATCGCTGCTGAAGTATGAACCTTGCCCCGCAGTGTGCCCTGGGGCTGCCTCAATTACCTGCAAAGTGAATTGTAAGCCACTTCCAAAGTTATAAGGGAAAATATTCCCACAGAGGAAGAAGCTGGTGGGGAAATTATAACAACAAGGTATGTTAAAAGAAAAGCAATTAGAAACATTCATTGATGGAAGAGCAAAAATTTTCTTACAGCCACTTCAGAAAATACTGACAGCAGCTAAAAGCAGCTTTCCCTTCTCCAGATTTCATTGTACAACATTGCACCCTTTGGAGGATAATCTGAAGGGATACTAAAAAATATTAAATCAGAACTATTAGCATAAGGAGATCAAAGTCAATAATAATAGGTAACATCTTCAGAACAGGATCCAGACCATCAAAATAGAAGAAGCTGCTACTCACAACTGCGGTTAGTAAGAGTGAATATGACTGAGCACAAAGCTACGTGCTGAGTAGATCCATCTTAGTGAACTCTGTGAACACCAGCTCTATCAGCACCACTATAGCTTCATAAGGACAGTATGCCTGAAAGATACTGAACCAAATGACTTACTGCTTTGTAAATAACTGAAGGTCAATAGGGTGATAGAACAATCACCAATAAAGGTATATCAAGAATAAACAGTATAAACTAATCTAGTTTCCTTCTTTAACAAGGTAACTAGCTTTGTGGGTCAGGGGAAAGCATGATAGATGGGGATATTAGTAGGTCATTTGCCACCACGCGCATTAACATGCTTCTAAGCAATTTACTTAAATAGAGTCAAAATCTAATTGCTGGAACACAGACACTTAACTGAGTAAAAAAACACAGATCCTATATTCAGAGTATGGTTGATGGTCAGTCTGAGAGTGTATAGAAAGTAGACTCTTTTAAAAAGCTGTTAAGACTATTATGCCACTGAATGATTCCATTAGTGATTGAAAATTATATATAACTATTAACAAGTGATACCAGAATGGAAGGGGGTGAAAGCAGTTTGCAAGGCAGAACCGCAATTCAAAATTATTTTGATAAACTGGAGAAAACACATTAAATTAGTAAATCCACAGGAAGACATGAAGTTAACATTGCATTCAAAAAAGAAATTCAAGTGCATAAATACAAAATGGCTACCTGGGCAGCAGCACTCCCGAGAAGGTTATGAAGAATAAAATGTATCATCTTAAATTTATGATAAAGGAAATTCCATTACAGAAGGCAAACATCATTCTGATGAGGTATATATTACATAAGGGAGGTAAGCATTCTTAAATGCTTACGAATTCCTAAAGCTTCATAAAAGCTTTTGTCAGCTTTTATGGGCAAGATAAAGTGTTCAGTTTTGGACACCATTCCTAAATATGCTGTAAATAAAACAGAGACTCTAGAGGACAAAATTAAGAATAAAAGTTTTAACAAACATGAACTATGAAAGAAGTTTGTGAAAAGTGCATTTATCTGGTTTAAAAACAAACAAAGACATCCACCCCCCATAAACAAACCAGAAAAGGGAGAGACACAGTAATACTTCCCAAAATTAAAACGTTTGTAAGCAGCACAATTGGTCTCGTAGTATTCACAACCAGCAAAGGGCTTCATTTTCAGGAAGGAAGGTTTATGAATCAGAAAAACTGGTAGTAAAGAAGGCTGTGAAACCCAAAAGGTGATCTTGGTCTTTGCTTCAACCCCCCTGAGCCAAATTTTTACTGGAAATTTTAAAACATATACCAGATAGGAATTATCCAGATGTGCTACATACAGTGTCTAAGTAGGTGTATTAGCTAATTCGCTTTTCAGTTTCGTTCTAGCTATGATTTTTCATGGGCTGTTAAATAAGTAGCTTTCTAGCAGCGATATTCATTGTCAAAGAGGACATCTGGCTGTGTGTATTAGCTGCTTCTTATTTATGATCACGTATTTATAGTTCAGGATCATACAGCACTTCCAGTCAGAATTGTGCTAGAAAGTGGATTAGTGAAACAAAAATGGTCACAACCCCCTCTTTTCCTTTTTGAGTAGACATAATGTATGAAAGGTAGAAGGAAAGTAATACCATTTTTTTAAAACTAGCAACTAAGTCCTTTTGTCTATCAAGCTAATGTGAAGTTCATTGCATAATTACCTGTAAGCAAGTGTAGATCTTGTGGAGCAAACAATGCAGAGGAGATGCTAGCATTCAGATCAGAACAGAGGAAGAAGTGTGTACCATGATCAGTGCAAAAGAAGTCATGAGGAGAACCTGAGCAACAAGCTAACATCACATACACAGTAAGAAAGTGATGGGGAAATAATAAATAAATAAGAATGTAGGAAAGAAAAGGAAGCTGGAGAAAAATAGGGACATAGAGTGAGAAAAAAAAGCATGAATTTGCAATAGAAGAATAGGGAAACCATGTATTGCATTGCTGAACAAGCATGAAAGAAAAGGACTTTTCTGTAAGAATCTATTCAAACAAAGACACAAAGGGATAAATGCAACCCACTGGAAACTACGGTTAAATATTATTTAAATACTATTCTGCTTTTAATCCTTCTGAACATTTACTAATTGTGACAGTCCCATTGGACTAATCCTAGCCTGTAATTTCTGAGCTTTAACTGGTTTCCTATTTCACAGTGGACTACATCCTAAAGAGCAACTTGTAAATCAGAAGTGTATCCAAACAATATTTTAGCTCAAAGAAGATTTTATTTAGTTGCTAGCTGTCTTCTTTGGTTGTTAGCTAGCCAAGGTTTGAACAGGTCTGAAATGCGCCCAAATTAAATAAAAGGTTAAAGCAAACTTTAGCTGGCAGGAAGGGATATAGGACCATGTCTGTGTTTGTACAACTTCTCCAAGAGAGCTAAGGATCAAACTTCTTGACTTCTCTGAAACAACACCCATAATAAACATTACAGCTGGTAGTAAATATTTCAGAAATGTAGCCTTAATCTAAAGCTGAGTGACCTGAGGTTTATCCAATATCAAAGGGACACTATCAAATTTTTAAGGTCATGGATTTCACACATGTAAAACCTTTAGGCTCCTGTGGAGCTATCTAGAGTGTCACATTGCTTTATCATAAAGTATGATTGGAAATTTATTTGAAAAATTTCATGGTTTTTAGGAACCAAAAATGAAAACCTTGAATCACTCCATTATCATTCTAATGGAATAGAGTGGATTTATTCCAGTTTCTCAAATAAGTAGAACTTCAAGTACTCCATGCAAATCTGTTGTATAGAAAGATTCTAATTATGAAATTAATCTCCTGTTTATGAAAAATATTTACAATACCTCATGGCTAGGTCTAGAAAAACCTGGGGAAGGAGGAAATGGAAGTGTTGGAGCAGGGTGAACACAGTCATACCGCACGATCCAGACTATGCACACTACTTTATTTGGTTTCTATTTGCTTCACTCATGCTTAGATTTCACGTGGCAGCATGGAATTATTTCAAGATAGCTAGGCTAAATTTTGTTTATGTTTGCTAGTAAATTAAGGAGCTATATGAAAGGTTGCCCAACCAGCAATAGTTATGCAACACTATATACACTGATAAATCTACCTAATATGTATTAGGAAGATTAATTTCCAAAGAATAAACAGTTGGGATACTGAAACTTAAAGTAAGAGTGCAAGAAGTGCTTCAGTAGGGAAAACCAGCAGAAGACAAACTGATCTAACATTGCCAATCTCTTCTCCAAGTTCTTATGCAAAAGACGAAACAATTCATTTCATTATTTCCCTGAAACCCAGATTTAAGTGTTCCATAGTCAACATTTATTATGGTGGGTCTTCACCTACCAGTAAAAGTCTCATAATTTGTGCTAGCAAAGTCTTTAACCCTTACCAGTGATCTCTCATGTGCTATCAAGCATAGAAAATCTGATAGATATTGTATGCTCAATACTCTTATGACATAGATTAATGAAGACACTTTATTGCCTATCTTGCATGGGATGGCACAAGGAACCTTATCCACCTAATGCAGTTTAAGAACTTTATAATTTCAACAAAAACACCACTTTTGTAATTTATGAGGCATTTGTATTTGAGAATCCTAGCTCCCAATTTAGTGTGTGCGAATTCTTAGGAATTCATTACGCTGTAGTGTAAAAGGGATTATTCAAATTATCAAGTCTGACATTTTGCATGAGACAGACCACTGAAGCTGGTGTTTCTGCATGAAGGCTGATAATTTGTGCTAAACTAATCATACCATTGCAGGGCGGAGGATTTAGTGTTTTACCATCAAAAGTAACAAGGAAAACTCAATCTTATTTTGGCTTCATTTTGGCTATTTGCAAACAGAAACCTAATTTTCACAGCAAGCGTAGTCATCATACTTTATACTCATTTGTTGCAGAGTTAATGTCTGGCCTTTAAGTTAAATCATTATTTTCCTTCCCAGGGTATTGCCACCCTGATGTAGTTATAAACAGAGAGCATATCTTTTCTCTCAACTTTCATTTTGTCACGCTTCCTCTATTGTAACTGAATCTGAGGATAAAATGGCATTACTTCTTGAGATTAACTGTTACCTATACCATCCATGCAACTTGCAACTTGCTTTCACTGTCATCTAGCAGCAGACAAGCAGAACACTTGTTCCTGGCACAAGGGAATGAACTGCAAATGATTTTTTTTATTCTTTTCATAATGACCTTTCCAAGTCTTTCTCAGCTTCTCTTCAGACTTTTGTAGAAACATATCTGTCCCAACATAATTGGAAAGGATTTCTCCAGGTTCACCTTGTGGCTGTTTATATCACTGAAGACTTAGAAAACAATAGATTTTAGATTTTATATAGTTTTTACTTCCCTTTCAGGGTCCATATCAAATGGATTAGTTTGATGATAGTACAAAGGGTACTTTTTCTGAAATTTTAAATTGAGATGGCTGGTTCTCTTAAAAAAAAAAAAAAAAAAAGTGGAAAACATTGTGAACCAGCATGGGGAGTCTTTGTGTCATTCCCCCTTGCCTCCCTGTGAGGGGAAACTGAGTCAGTTCACTGTTAATTCTTCTGTTGGCTGTACCAAGGAAATCAGAGGTGCAGGGCTTTCTATCCTCTCTCTGAAAACTCTATAAAAAAAAAAAAAAAAAAAAAAGAAATCTGGTTTGAAATCTTTCAGTACATATATCAGTTGAAATAACCATACCCACTAGTCTTGTCATAATCTAACATGCATTGGACATTTCTGTATTTGTCTGGAATTTGTAGAGTGTATATCTTGTGAGAGGTGAGAAGAAAGTTGGGTTTCAGGAGGGGGGTTTTTTTGGACAAAGGAAGAAGAGTCTGTTTGTAAAATGTCTGAGTTGATAAGGATATTTTGAGTGCTGAGATGTCTCAAACTATTCTGACAGTTTTCCTGGAAGAAAAAAATTATGATAAGCTGCTTTTGTCTAAGCACACAAAAACTTTCTAGCACATATTATTTTTATTATGTATGTGTTCTTTATTTTTGTTTCTTTATCACCACATAGGATGGGATAATGTATTCCAGTTGTATCTGATTAGGATTGAAACTATATTGGACCTAGAGAGAACATTGCTGAATCTTTGTTTTCCACTGAATGGTTAAAAATGAGTATGTGAGAGCATATTTTTCCTGAAAATAAGTGGCTTCTCTCTGTAGATGAAAGACATTTCCTAGAGAAGTAATATTTAGCTATGAAAGCTGGTAGGTATTTTCAGCTGGGTATGTTCTATTCATAAACAAATTTTGACTCATTAGCCACAACCTTTGAAGAACAATGGTTTAATTGGAACATGAAATATATTCCTCCTGGTGGTGTTGGTTACTCAATGTTTTCACCAAAATATTTTTGCCTCTCATCCTCGGGTTGTGTTTGTGTACCTGACACTTTGCTCTATTGTCTGAAAACACAACAGATAAGCAACAGTGGAAGCAGTTCCACTAGAAAAGCTTTCTAGAAAGTAGAAGGTTCTCTAAACAGAGCAAGAGGGTGATCCACAAATATTCATTTTAAAGCAATTGATATTAAGGATGCACGTCCTTTAACACTTGCATCTTGGATTATTCAACAGTTTGTATTTGAGAGGAATGAAGCAGACATGAATGTAACACACCTGCAAAGGATAGTAAGACGCTCAAGAAGAGGAACTGCCAGTCTGGTGTTCAGTGCTTCTGAAAAAATTGTGTGAGTATAAGAGAAAGGATCAAGACCTTTTTCTTTCTCCTGTTCCCTCCCCATTATACCTGCTGGTTATAAGTGAAAACACTAGAAAACAAAGACTAGAAGGGAGAAGAAGGGCAGAAATTCATACCTTCATTTCCCAATGGCAGGACTAAAATTTGTGATTTGTATTTCTGAATAGTAAAATTTTTCGCTACCCAAATCTCCATTGCTAACAGCGTATGTTAAGGGTATGGAGTACAAGTTTGACTGCAGACTTTTAGAATAATACCTAATGAGAGATATTTAGTCTGACCATATTGCATGTTAACATTTTTCCACAGCTGTAGCAAGAATCATGAAACTAATTCTAAGAAAACAGAGTAGTGTGAAGATTAAAAGAGTCAAGAAATTTTTTTCAGATACAGTTCTCACTGAGAAATGCAGTTCCTAATCAACAAATGGTATTTGTGAATTCAAGATTATTTTATAAGCTGTGTTGACTGAAATAACAAGTGATACTTTATTTTAGTTGAAAATTTTATTTTGAAATGCTCAAACCTAAATATTTTGATTTTTCATTTGAAATTATGATTGGATGCCTGATTTTCTTTTTTTTTTCTTTTTTTAATTTTTTTTTTTACATGAAATGAATAAAGATCTTCAGCATTACAAGAAAGATTACTACTGAGATTTGTGTGATTCTAGTAGAGATTTCTACTAGTATCATAAAGAACCAAATATTCCTGAATATGATAGAGAGTAGATTTCATCATCAAACAATTCCTGAAACCATCACGCAATGATTCTACTGGTTTAGATTTTTTTGCTATTTTATGAAATACTTCTAGAAAAAATGGTCATAGAAAAGAACACCAGATTGAGTGATTGATTCTTTTAAACTTAAGTGGAGAGATACAAAAAAACCTGCATAATTTCATTTGATATATTCAAGAAACTAGTTTATGAAACCAGTTGATCTGAGAACTCTGATTCTTTAAAGAGAAGGAGGCTTGAAATTGCTTTAAGTGAACAGCTTAATTTTGATCTGTATTCCAAGGATGAAAGAATGAGTGAGGACAATGATTTCAGGTCCAGACTTATGAATAAGCACCTGAAAAAACATGAGATGAAAGTAGAGATGTCAGATTATAATATGTTTTGTAATTCTCAACTAAGAGCAAAATATTTATATCAATAAAAATAAATAACAGAGGAAGAAGTTCCAGTGAGAATGAGGTGAAACAATATATTCTAGATATACTTGAAAAAAGACCACATTTTCTATGCTTGTACAAACTTGACCATAAAGAAGAGGTTAACACCGGTATGAAACTAGACATTTAGGTACACATACAGGAATACTTTGTTGAAATCTACAGAGATTCTACTTTTTTTTTTTTTTTTTTTTTTTTTCCCCTGAAAATATAGGCAAATCTGATTCCTCTCATGTAGGATTAGAGATCATGGAATAATTTCACTCATCATTTGAAATACTCCAGTGTCCTGATAACATGGGTACTATTCACCAGAATTCAGCTATGCAAAATAATATGTCTCATCTGAAATATATCACTTCCACCAGCCCAGTGGACTTGGTACTAAGGCAGAATATTAATTCAATTCTGAGTAAAAGTCTCCTTTTGTGTCTCTCCTGCTAACATCCATAGAATCATAAATATTCTGCAATTGTCTTTCTAAGAAATATGAACATGACTCATGTAAAGTACAAAAGAGGAGTTTAACAACTTGGAAAGAAACACTTAAGGTTTCTTTTGATAAGTTTATAAAGATTCTACAATCAAAAGCAAGTATAGCTTAACCATACAGTTTGTTTGCAAAGAAATTCACATTGTCCATTCACATGTTACAGGCAGAGATGGTGGTATCATCCATCATTACAAGACTTCCTTCACACTGCCTTATAAACCTTGGCAGACTCCATTCACACAATGGCATCAATGCAGCATGTTTCTTTGTGACATCAGAGAAATGTCTAGCTCTCTGTTAATGCAGTGATGAGGAATGAAAAGATCTTCACACCTACATTTGGAACAGGAAGAAAGTTGTATGAAATACAAGACTTTTTTACTGTGTGTAAAGAGCAAATTAACCATTGCAAAGTATTTGCTCCCCTGATACCATTTTTAACCATTTCTGTGAATGCTGACTTCCCCAGAACCATTCTTTCAACATCTACAAAACAAATAATTCCTTTTATCAGGACTTAGTTTATTAGAACAAGAGAGACAGACTTGAGAAATTATTTTCAAACTGCTAAATGCCCCGGATTATTTCCGCCTGGAAACTCCATTTTACTACCTCTCTCACTCTTATTTTGCAACCTCAGCCATACTAAATAATTTCCTCAAGCTAATAAATGCTGAATTTATATGGCAATCTTCACCTTGGTCCTCCTCTCAGCACTGTAACTGCTGCTCTTGCAGAGACCTGCTGGGTTGTTGTGGTTTCTCTGTCCTACTGTGGATTTTATGTATTTAAACATGCTGGTTTCTTATGTTATTAAAGTCTCTCATTGGGGCAATATTATTGTACAGGAGTGTTGATTTAGAGAAGCCTTTCTGAACACAAATTCACTGTTAGTAGCCGTCAGAAGGCAGAACAAAACATTTGACACTTTGTAGTCAATTTGAATGCAATACTCTGATATTCTATCTGGCCCAGAAAACCTCAGTGGGACCCATAAATTACAGATCACTAGTACAGAGGTTAGCAGCTGGAAAAAAATACATACTTGCAATCAGTAGTATCTGAATAATCACGTATATTTTATTGTTCAAAACATAGGCAAAATCTCCACTACCTCTGTTACTTCAGTCCTTGAGTTGTATGCATTGTGATAAAAGCAAAGATATTCTCCACAGGCTCCACTTCTTTCAGTACACAAAATGAGTGGTATTTAGATGATTAAAAAGTATTTTGCTTTTCCTATATTGTTTGTTGTGTGGTCAGCAGTACTTCTGAGCCCCTGTGTTGTTTTTCTAGTTACACTAATCATATCCTATGCTGAAAACAAAATGGTGTATTTCATCCTGAGTTTTTGCACCTCACTTGTCACTCTGGCATCTGATGCACTTCACAAATATTTACAACAAGTGTACAAGAAGCTGTTATTTAATCACCATTCTATATGCACAAAGAAATTAAGGTCTGAAGTTTTCACTAAATCTTAGGTGCCCAGCTTGAGATACCTATGTATTATATGCCTATGTATTATATGTCATTAGTATTATACAGCTTCTGCTCCACATTGTCTGTACTTGGTTGCAGTCCCACACATCAGCCCCTCTTTCCATTTAGAGGTTTAGAATCTCAGGGACAAGTTTTACAGAAGTCCAGTGCTGTCTGAGGGGTAAAAAAGCAATTTTTCAGTGATTTATCATGTCTGATTCCCATCCAGATTCAGACAGTGGAAGATATACATTCTTGGCTTGCCTCTGACAAGGACTACTCCCACCAAGACTGAAATTCAAGACGACTCTTCAAATCATGGATGACAAAGTTTTTAAAAAGAGATTAAGCTTTGCTGCCCTCCTCATTCAAAGAAACAGGGGGGAGGGAAATCAAAAAAGAAAGAAAAAAGCCACAACCCAAAATCTTGAGCCACTTTGAAACTGCTCCTAAAAATGAAATGTGAAATAGTTCCATAGAGTTTCTGTTTGGTGGCTGGAGTCTGCCAAGGTTTATAAGGCAGTGTGAAGGAAGTCTTGTAATGATGGATGATACCACCATCTCTGCCTGTAACATAAAAAAGTATAGTCCTTCTCCTTACATAGGCAGCTCTTTTCCTTTTCCAGAAACTTCAACATGCTATTCCTCAACTAATCATGATACCCATTTAAATCTCTCATTCCTATGCAGAAGTTACTTACCTCATTCTCTCTTAATCCACTCCTCTGGTTTCCTTTTGCAAGCTGTCCTGGCAGAGGAGTGTGGATACAGCTGGGAGGACAATGCGGCATCGAATTGCTGAACAGTAGTACGTAATTAGACTTCAGGTGAAAGAGGTCACATAGTGTGAAACAGGTCACTGCTTTTGCTTTATAAATATAAATTATCAATTTCCTTGTAGCTTCAAAAACATTGAGGATGACATTAAGTTTCATGAATAAAGGACCTCAGCTGTCATGACTGATAAGCAAGGAGTGATGTTAGAAGGACAGCAGAACAAAAATAAGAACCAAATAACAGGAGGAAGGTAAGGGAGACCGAAGAGGTAGCTGCAAGAGGAGATGTGCAATTTGGTTTTAACTCACGCTTTTCAGCAGCAAAAGAAAAAAGGGAACAGAATGCTCATCTGAGAAACTGAGTAGCATGAGGAGGAAAAAAGAGCTGAGCCAAGTGTTATACGGTTGTAGGAAGCAGAGTGAATAGACTGCTCTCATCTACCAGCTCTCTTTTGGCCTCATCCAGTTACACTTCATACTGCCCATTTCAAACAAACCAAAGTCAGTAAACCATGTAAGCAACTGCTTAAATTCATTTTTATTCTTAACGTCTAATAAAGATTACACAACATTGAATAAATATTATGCAACATACTTCTATTTATCATACTTAAATGTAGATCTTATCTGTTTGGCTCAACAGGAATGTTTCAGGGTTGTAACACAGAAGGATGTGAACTCATGATAGAGTCAGTTCTTGGTCTCACTGAAGCCAGTGGTAAAGCTCTTCTTGTCCTGATAGGATTTCATTAGAGTATTTAGCTCTATTTCTAGGTGTTGTTTAAATTCATGTGCATTTGAGACATTTCACTAGTATAGAAAACTCCTATAAAGCAATTCTGTAGTAGTAAATTTTTCACACTCTCAATCTTTATTTTAAATTGAAATTTTATAAGAAACTACATTAATGCCATAAAGTAAAATAAAATTAAATTTAAAATTATGCCTAAAAATAAATACTGAAACATGGAAAAATGCTAAAACATTTTAATAATTTCAAAACTTCACGAAGGCCACAGCATAATTTTTCAGCCAAAATATTTCTAAAACTAGCAGCCCACAAGAACCTTGGAACACCCATATGGAAACATGTTTTTAATTTTGGAGTAAATATTTTTTCCTCATACATAGAAGTCTTTTCTTTAAATAGTATAAGGCAGCCCAAAATAGCAAGGAAGTTAAGCATTTTTGTTGTGCAATTAAAAATGAATTATACATAGCTAAAATCAAAGTTATTTCAGTGCTACATCCAAAAAGTTTAGAAAAAGAAACATTTCAGAAAGTGAAGCTTATAAAATGAGGCCTCAGAAATCTCTTAATGTAAGGGGTTTAGTTTTCCAAGTACCATTCATCTGATCATTGTACGTTTGAGCACCTGGAGGTGTCAACCTACTGACTGTGGACCTTCAGATTCCATTATTACAAACTCACAGACAATAAAATGTGGAGATCTATCAGTGTTCTGTGTCATCAGGGATGTCACTGGCAGCAAAGCCTCAGAGCATGACAAAGGAGGTCTCTCTCAAACTACAAAAGCATCTTTAGAAGAACAGTTATCTCAATTGGGAGTTACAAGCTGTTCCCAATCTATGTAGCCCTGCTGCAGCTTTAGCAGACATTATTGGCTTTCAGCATTTTGTGTATACTCTGTGATGGAGGAGGACAAATTAGAAGTCCTAAAAGACCGAAGTCAGTTTCCAGAAATGAAATACAGCACCAGAACAAGGAAAAGCTAGTGAGTAATGTCTCTTCTCATCTTTTTAGCTTCAAACACATAGAAGAACAGCACCTATTTCACACATCCTTCCTGTCATTAACCTTTGGTACTCTGCATGTCTTGGGTATGAAAGGCATCTTTCTGTCTTCTCACAGCCCTGAAAACTGTCATTTTTTATCCATGCAACAAGTAAAGTTAATCAGTTAATATCAATTTTATTACCAAGTGGCAATATCAGTTGCTGAATCTTATTTTTCATCTTCCAAATGATCTGATTTCTATACCATACTTTTCTTAGAGGCAAAACAATGCACTTCTTATTTTATATGTTTTTCTGTGCTCAGTTACAAGTAGGGTGCTATGCTGGTTTATGTGATAAGAATGATTGGTCACAAGTTTCCCAACTATATTTCAGAAAAGGTTTGGAGAAAGCTAACAGTAGTGATAAAGAGTATGAAAAAATGTACTTGAGGAATGGTGGAAAGGATTGCCTACATAGAAAATAGTGCATAAAAAATCTATAATAAAGTAGAAAAAATAATGAGTAGTATGAAGAAAGGCATATTGAAAACTTATTTTCTAGTATAAGAAAATAGCATGTTCAACTGAAGTTAAAGTTGTCAGATTAAAAATCAGTGAGAAGTGTTTTTGTATAGTACATAATTATTCACCAGCACTGTTAGTCACAGAAAGTTACAAGGACGTGCAAGGTTGAAAACTCTTCACATATTTACATCTATATTTCAAGATTGTCCAGAAAAAAATTTAACCTAATAATCTTGGAAGACATTTCAAATTACTAGGTTAATATCTCTAACTATAGATCACATCATTTCATAAGGAAGGTTTGTTTACATTTGCCTTCAGCAGAATTTTGATGAATATTTTTGCCAGTAATGAAAAGGGGGCAAAATAGTGTCCTAAAGTCTCTGTTGGTCTAATCCACCCCGCTCTTTCTTTTTGTGTCACCAGCTGCCAATAGATATGGTGCCAGCATGGTAGGTTATGACAGAGAACTGAAGGAGAGCAGAGGAACCACAGCAGGGCTGGGGTGAACCCCAATAACCTAACCAGAGAAGCAAGCCCCAGCCCCACAAGGACTGTCTCAGTAGAGCATCTGGGTGGGTAGGTCACCCATTAAGATGAGCCAGTGGAAAGGCTCTCCTGAGCACCTTTTGGACTGAAGGATGTTACTGCCAATAGGACTCATTATGGGATCCAGGGGGTGGGAATTTGGGAATTGTAACGAGACAATGTAGAATGAGATGTTTAGGGGAAGGCACAAAGGTGGGAAAACAGAGGGATCATGGTGGTTTGAGGAGGAAAAAAACATGGAAAAAGAGAGGGAAAAGGGGATAAAAGGTATGTACAAACAGGTTGCTGGTCAGTACACTTGTGCGGCCATGATCACTGCAGTCTGTCCGGTCTTCTCGTTAAACTCTGTTTTCCTGGGTGAGGAGCTGCTTATCCTGTGTGCATGTGTGTCCAGGGAGGTCTAAGTGCCAGTACCTGGTCTGGGAACCACAGGTCACAGTGTCCCTGCAGAACTGGAGAGGCTGGAGTGCATGCACCTTGCATGACTGTGTATCTCAGTGTATGATCATTAGTGAATATCAAGCCGGACTCAGCAGTGGATATGATAAGAGGCTTGGGAGCCTGGTATTGGAGTGGCCACAAGTCCAACCTGGATATTGGAGAGACAAGAGGGTCTGAGAGTTGTCCACTGGAGGGACTAGGAGGTCCAAGCCAGTTACTGGAGAAACTGTCTTGGGGTCAGCTACTTAGTGAGGTCTTAGGTCTAGACCATCTACCACGAAGACCCATTTGCATCTGTGTGCTTGTGAGACAGTTGTGAAGCAGCCAGCTACTGACTGGAGATGGACATATGGAGCTGTGGCAGCCTTTCTTCTCCTGAGCTGTGGGATTCAGTGGCTGTTAGCAGGTTCAACAGTAGATTTCACAAAGGCAGTAGAAAATCCAAAATAAAATTTTCTCTCATGATGTTCTGGACAAAATAATAAACACTGACAAACAAGTAAAACATGCTGTTCAACATAATGATTGCATGCTGCTTTTGCTGCCTTTTTTCCACTACTGTATCTTCATATTCTTGTGCTAAATTAGCTTTTGGATGTCACTACTTTTTAGAACATCTTTAGTTTTATAATGCTCTACAACATGAAAAATACTATAATTGTTTCTGAAAAGAAACCTGTATTTACCTTTATTATTTACAAATAAAATGTTGCTTTTATTTATGATAACTGTACCTGTCTCTGTGATTCTGAATCTCTTCATGGCATAAATTAGCAATATAATTTAAAAAACTGAAAGCTGCTCTGGAGCTTTTCAGAGTAGATCACATTTACTTTACAGTTGCTTGCTAATTGCTTTAGTGCCTAAGGATGTACAACATATGTCCTGCAAAGAGACACCCATATGGTTGTACAGTGTATGTCCTGGCACTCTATTGCCACAGACTAGAAAACAGACTTCTGTTTAAAATGCATGGCCCATTGCAGGATTGAAGGTGTGACATATAAAGGATTATAACTGACAACACTGGAGCCCTACACCTGTCACAGTGCTGTGTTAGGAGGATATGTATGCTGTTATGCTGAGAAGGGGAGAGGAGAGACGATTGCTTTCAAAGAGGAAACAATTAAAAGATATTTTGTAATTTTGTACAGGGAAGATACTCCTTCTCAACTTTCTCTTTTATTAATGTTAGTGTCAACTATAGCTTTTTATTCAGAGGTTATAAAGGTAAAAAGAAGTTAGTAGATGAAAAATTTTAAGGGCATTAACTGGCCACATGGAACCAGATTTTAAAAGGTAATGAAGCTTTAAAGGCAGTGGAGAGCTGACTAAGGATATCTTTTAAAAATATCTATATTTTTAGAGGCCTAAACACTTTAATAGTCTAGCTTTTAGCCTTTCAGTTTTCTAGTGAGTGTTATAGATATATTTGAGTATTTGGAAAAATGCAAGAATATGCGTGACCCTCAGAAACTCAGCAGTTGTTGTGGACGGCCATCTTAGACTGAGGTAAACTTATTCCAACAGAGGAATTGCATTCTAGCACTTGTATTGTATTTGAAGTTCATCCCCCTTAGCTTTAGCTTTCTCAATGAAATTGAGAATCTGAACTAAATCCTTACTTAGGTAAGGAGCTAGTCTAAGGAAAAAGATCAGTCTCACCTAACTTTAGCTACTTAAAGTATAGTATTACTAGACCCTGAGCTAATATAGGCTTCTACTGCACTACTGAAAAGAGATAAGCACTTCTAGAACATGAAACTTCCTACATGTCTTAGAGATCTCTCTTAGGGTAGAAGGAATCACTCTGTGGAGATGTCTAGCTCTTTACTGACTGACTAGATACTTAAGTAAGGGATTTCTCTTATCTAAATTCAGACAGCAAATTTACAAGCCTGGTGTTTCTAAATAGTTAATAAAAAGTGAGAGACATCTCTTCAGAGTGAGTCATCCTATCTGAAACCTGAGTCATGCTTCAGCATTGCTTTTCTCTCTTCATTGACTAGAGAGGAAGTGTAGGAATACTCCTACGCTGGAATCATCTTCTACCTCAGGTGTTTCATTTAAAGGCTTAGGTTATGTGAGATTAATTAAGGTTTATGTGACATTTGACAGCATCCTGATTACTTTACTGGAGTACCTCTTTCTGCTCCAGGTTACAGTATTTTCCATGTTGTGATCCTTTCTGACTTTTTACTCACATAGAGAACAAGAGTATATGACAGAATTAATTTCCCCTGTTTAATTTTCCCAATAGTGTAAATTAAGGTAGCTTATAACTGTAACAAATTAATCCTACTACTTTCTATCTAAATTGGGGCTGGGTAGCTAAAAAGCACAATGTTACAATATTTCAGGGTGCAATAGTGAAGGAACCATTTCCAAATTCTCCTGTTGATCCAGAAAATTAGATTTTTTTTTTTTTTCGTATTGTCCTTATGGTTATAGCAATTTGCTAATTGAAAAGCTGAAGCACAGCTGTATTGAAAAGATTTCTTGTGAAAGGTTATTTTAAAATACCATGCAGAAAATGTAATTACTCAAAAATGTTTTCATCTTCAGTTTCCAGAATTTTAAAAATAAAGGGTCTGATAAAATTCAGAAAACTGTGTCAGAACAGACAAGCTAAGTAAGGGGTATTTAAGAGAGCAATGGGTTAAAACATCAAGTAACTGTCTTAAGGTCTTTTGCAGTCTCCTTACATAAATGTTTATTAGAACAAACTAACTCTTCAGCTTTATTCAGATTCTCCAAGTCAAAATGCATTTCTTTCTTTAAAAATATGCTCATATTTATTTATAGTTTATATAAATGTTCTAATAGTCACTTGTAGAATAATGGCATGGTCACTATAGTATGTCTATGAATTTTTCCTCTTCCAGACCTACCACAGATAAAAGAATACTTCCCTACTTTATTGTTTATTGCTTTTACACAACACCTCTCTTTTCATTTCCTCTGTTACATATAAAAGCATAATTTCTCCCTTCAGGAAGCCTCATTTGTTTCTAGGTATAGTCATTTACTGATGTAATACCTTTCTGTAAAGGATTTTTGTCCTTATATTTTTTTTCCACTTCATGTAATTTGCAAAGCCTTTCTTAGATGATGTCACTAAAATAAGTTGGGGTTTTTTTTCATAGGACCTGGTACCAAGGTCATCCTCTTGTAAATGCTCAAAGGAAGCTTCTCGTATGAGCAGTTTGTTCTATCACTGCATTGCTGAATTCTTGCACCTCACTCTGAGCCATATGGTAATACCTACTGCTTGACATAAGGTTTCTAGGAATCTCATCTAGCTCAGTAAGGATGCTAGAAGCACATGGGGTTCAATGTTTGTTGGTTCAATACTTAGCTGGCACAAAACAAACTAACTTTGTACCTTTCCTGTTGGGTAACCTGTTGTCACCCAAGAATCTTTGTTGGGCAGTGGACTTAAATACCTGGGAACCCTGTTTCCTTCTCTTTATCCCAATGGCCTTCTGCTTGAGGGGTTTGAAGAAAAGATTTAAAATGAGTGTTCCACCTGGATTTTTCTTCATGAAAAGTATTTTATTTACAACCGTTTCCTGTACAATTCAACTTAATCACGTTTACAAAACCAATGCGGCTTTCATCCTTGTAATGACCTCAAGGTATCAATTTTAAAACCTCAGAAATAAGCATTGATTATTATTTCCTATTTAATAGAAAAACAGATTTTCAGTTCATCCACTCTGAAAGCCCTTGCACTTTTGCAGACTAGTATTTTTGGTGAGAGTCGCTGTAAAGATCAAGTAGAGTTTCACAACTGCTGGCTCCAAGGAAAGCCAGTGGTAAACAAAACAAATTTTACTCACTTAACAGAATTTTTTTCAGGTTTGAACTAAAGAACAGTGAAATACAGATATGACAAAGTCCATACATGGCAAAGATATGAGACATCTTTCCACTTATTATCTATGTATATGCCTTCAGAATGGCTAAATTTTACCTTGAAGGCCACTAGCAGGTGTCAAGTTCACTTGAGAAGAAATGTAGTGTTATTTAGTTCAGGTCAGAGACATAGTTTCAAAGCTTAACTTGGGTAGTTTTCAGGAGAGAAGTTCTGTGCAAGAGAAACATAGAAAGAAGAACCTTTCTTCAGACAAAGTCATTTTGACTGATTTAAAGCAAGTAAATACACATGTAAAAGTATACATACAAATATATATATATATAGGTAGCTCTCAGTCAACTGGTTTAGTGACAAAAGTCGGTACAGAAATTTACCAGCCACAATATTTTCCATTCATTTTATTTCCTCTTTAGTTTTTATTTATCCAACCCAAGATGGCTTAAACTACTTATATTTTATTCATTATTTTTCTATACTCTATCTGTTTTGGTTATACTATTTAGGGTGTTATTAACTCATTATGATCTACTACTTAAGTTAAAATTAGCTGCTAGGCTTAATTAGCTGCTAGACCTGACTGAAAAAGGATCTAAAACCATATATGGTGCTTGTAGAAATTTAAATTAACTTATAGGGCAAAAATATTTTGTTGGCCATGGAGCATATTAAAATTGTGCAAGTTTGCACCATTAGTCTATGATTTGC
Source organism: Antrostomus carolinensis (assembly GCF_000700745.2). Lineage (NCBI taxonomy): Eukaryota > Metazoa > Chordata > Aves > Caprimulgiformes > Caprimulgidae > Antrostomus > Antrostomus carolinensis. The sequence continues at coordinate 11,167 of NW_010291024.1, read as the reverse complement.
TTTTACACATAAAGAATAACACTCCTTACTGTAATTTTGAGCTCTACTATTCTACAGAGCTAGTAGCTCTACACAGTATTTTATTTTAGAGCACATTACGTACAGAGAACAGGGAGGCAAGGGTAATAATCAGCTGCAACAACAGAATCTTAAATAACTGAGACAGGATTTTTATTAAAAGCCTACCTTTTGAAATCAGATTTATTGTATTTAAAATTGACATGTATATTTGAAGAAAAGCCATTTGGAGTGATTTATTAAAAAATATAGAATTGAATTTTTGAATTATTAGCAACAAGGTATTGTTTTGACAGGAGAAAAAGAATAATAATTTTATAGAGCAAGACATAATGTTTAAGATTATGTATTTGTGATTTTGACAAGTTTCAGTTTATAAATAAGCCTAGATGTGACTTTAATTAAGTAGACCAATATGAGCCAATGGAACTATTTCTCCTCCTTTAAATTATGAAGGTGCTTAATCTATGCACAGAGTCTCCTAGGAATGAGAAGTGCTTTGGTCATGAAACAAAGCTATATCCTTGCTTTATTTATATTTTGAGACACAGCCTCACGTCATTCATGGTAACCCACATAATGCTTTGGTGAAAAGACACTAAAGCCTCCTAATATTTACTGTATAGCTGCAATCGACTCATTGTGTTTTAGTTTATGGCTTCACAACTTTTTCAATAAAGATTTTATTTTACTCTTTTTTAAAAAATTTCTAGTAGATTTTTTTTTTTTTCCCCTGGGAAATCAAATATATTTTTTAACAAATTTATCTCAGACCATGAGCTTGGAAAATAAACTGAACGTCAAGACATATTTTCCCATTTTCTGCAAAGGACTGGTTTCACAAAGTCACCAAATGGCTGATGGCAAAAGAAACCTCTGGACATTTAGTCCCTCTGCTCAAGCAGGGTCACCTAGAGCAGTTAGCATGGGAACGTGCCCAGTCAGGTTTTGAATATCTCCAAGGATGGAAACTCCACAACCTCACTGGGCAACCTGTTCAAGTTTTCAATCACCCTGACAGTGAAAAAACCCCATTTTCTTACATTTAAATGGAATTTCTTGTGCTTCAGTTTGTTCCCATTGCCTCTTGCCTGTTCACTGACCGCCATCTGTCTCCATATTCTTTTTTCACCCCATGAGGTATTTATGCACACTGATAAGATTCCCTTGAGCTTGTTCTTCTCCAGACTGTACAGTCCCAGCTCTCTCAGCCTGTCCTCATATGGCAGATGCTCCAAGCTCCAGGCCCTTAATTATATCCACAGCTCTTGTCTGGACTTGCTTCAGTATGTCCATGTCTCTCCAATGATGGGGAGCCCAGCACTGGGCACAGCACTCCAGATATAAGTAGAGAGGAAGGATCATCTCCCTCACTCTGCTGGCAACTCTCTTCCTCATGGAACCCAGGATGCTGTTAGCCTTCTTTGGCATAAAGACATATTGCTGGCTCATGATTAGCTTCTTGTTATTTGGAACCTCCACGTCCTTTTCTGCAAAGCTCCTTTTGGCCAGTTGGTCCCCACCATCTACTGGTGCAGCACTTCTGAATTGCTTGGGCTCTGTTGTATTGCTGTTCCAACAGCTCTCAGGGTGATTAAAGACTTCCATGATTACCAGGGTCTGTGAATGTGAAGGTTCTTCTAATTGTCTGAAGAAGGCCTCACCTACTCCTTCCTAATCAAGCAGTTGGTAGCAGACACCCTCCACTCACATTGCTTGCTAATCCTGACCCATAAGCGCTCAGCTGGTGCATCACCCTTTCCCAGGCAGAGCTCCATGCATCTCTGCTGCTCTCTCACATGAAAAGGGAGTCCTCCTTCATGCCATCCTAGCCTCCTGGCCTGTCCTTGTTGAAGAGCCTATATCCAGTCATGGCAGTACGTGAGCTATCCCACCACATCTCTGTGATGCCAATGAGATCATAGCCCTGCAACTGCACACAGATCTCCTGTTCATTGCCCATGCTGTGTAGATTAGTGTACAAGACACTTCAGATGGGCTCCAGTCATGCTTATTTCCTGGGAAAAAGGCAAGCACACTCCCCATCATACTGTCCTGTCCGCATTTCCTTATTAGTGTGCAACATTCAAGGTGGCCTGCTTTTCAGTACTCTTTTCTTGACTACGAGGTCTCTCTTGTCCTCCCTTGCACTCTTTGCTTGCCAACCCTGTCCACCATTTCCTCACTGGACTGAGCATCATCATTTCTCTCTCCCTCCATTCCTCATTTAAAGCTCTCCTCACCAGCCTGGCCAGCCTGTTGGCAAAGATGCTTTCACTTCACTTGGTCAACTAGATCCCTTCTCTTCCTAGCAGTCCTTGATCCTCAGAGATGTGAAAACTAAAGCCCCACTGTTGACATGAGTTACACAACAACCAGTTATTGACTCACAACATCCATCCACTCCTCCTCAAGCCATTCCCCTTCACTGGAAGGAATGATGTGAAGACCACCTGGGCCCTCTTATCCTTGTCCCTCCCTCCCAGAGCCACAGAGTCACACTTGCTACCAGGACACTGAACTATTCATAGATCATAGATCAAGACCATAGAATCATAGAATCATAGAATGATTTGGGTTGAAAGGGACCTCTAAAGGTCATCTAGTGCAGCCTCCCTGCAATGAACAAGGACATGTTCAGATCTGCAGATGGAGCAGGAGTCTCAGAGAAGATTCAGTCAATCAAACAGCCAGGCTAATTAACAATAACTAACCACCAACATCCTCCCACATAAGCTTATAGGCTAGAACTCACACTGGAAGAAATAGGCACAACTTCTGTTATCTGTGCAATTGATTCTCAGCTCTGTCAAAACGATGAGCTGCTCTAGCATCACTGCTGTATTACTGTGTTCATTTAATGATTTGAAGACTGAAGCAAATGAGTGGGAGACTGCATATGTGGAACCAAAATGTAATTACTTTCTTAGTAACAAATAACTTCTCTTCCTAAAACATGTTATAATTTTAAACAGCTCTGCAATTCTATCACCATTGCATATTTTTAGTCCCTCCCAATGTAAATAATAAGGGAAAAACCTAGATAGTATCCAAACTATTTAAAATTCTTTTTTAAAAATAAGTAATCAGACACTATGTATACCCAAGCATTGCCCATAAACATTGTACTGAGTAGAGTTTTATTTTGACACTATTTACCATTCTCTTCTGACATCCTCCAAAAGGTGAACAACCGTTCCTTGGAGGACCTTGAAATTACAATGTGTTGCAGTGCATTGATAGTGAAATTGTTGTTTGATCCACAGTCCTCATTTTCTTTAGCATTCTGAAAGCCTAGAGCACATCATCTTGCTCAGATATAACATGTAAGGTTTCTGTTTTGTTTTTTCTTCTTTTAGTTTCTCCCAGGCATAGAAGTTAAAGGATCTGAAAATGATGGAAGTATCTTCACAAGAACTACTTTTCAGTTAAACATAAAATTGCATACCTGCATTTTAATCAAATAATCCTGTTGTGCATTCAAGAAAGAAGTCGTGTCACCCAGATGTAAACATTCCTTCAAAAGTCAATGCCATATTCTATCAGATTTATTGGAAATACATTGTTTTTCTCTCTAGTGCAAAGAGAGAGCAGACATACTAATTTTTCAGGAATTCTTATTTTCAAAGCTCAACACAAGCAGGGGAACCTCAAGTCTCTTTCTGTCTGCTAATCTCGCACTACAGTGCCTATCAAAACAAAGGTGACAGAAAACCCAAGAATCACTATAAATCTATTGTCATTCATTATGGTTGAAATTTTTCCTTGGTGATGAATATTATTCGTGGCAACAGGCAAAAGTGGAAGATCTTTGTGAAACAACAGATTCTCTTGTTGTGATCACCAGACAGAAAAACAAATAGAAAAATAGAACATTTCATTGTGTTTTTTCAGTACAACCACATATCTATGAGAGTCTCACAAAAAAGTATAGTTTGGATTTTATACAGTCTCATGTGCTTTTACACAGTTTTGGTTCTGGAGGACTTAATTACAAATTTGAACTTATTACCAAAAAAAGAATTTGCCACACAGTAAACAGGTGCCAGGTAAAAGAAAGGGAATTTGGGTTAAGCAAGCTGAAGCTGTTTGTCCCAAGGCTGCCTAAGCCCTAAAGACCACAGAGACAATTAAAGACATTGCTCAAGTCAGGGAGTGAGGAAAGCTTGTACAAAGGAGAAGTTGTGATGGTAATGACTTTCCAGCTGAAAGAGAAGACAATGAAATATATTTGTCAATAAAACATCTTTGGCTAGATAAGAAATAATAAGAAAATCCCAGATCCAAAAAAAACCCCAAATCCATGAACTAATAATCACATGCCTACAAAAATGTAATTGAAATCCTCAAAGGCAGACCACTAATAATGTTATCAAATTTAATGCCTATGTGAAGTAAAATGATATGAACACAGATGGAGTATCAGCAGGGAATTTTAGTATTGATACTGGGCTTCATTTTTTTCCAACATTTTCATCAATTACCCAGATGATCACACAGAATGCATCCTATGAATGATTTTAATTTAAAGCAGTAGCTAACATGACAATTGTGAGAGCCTCAGTCCAGGTTTACCCTGAGAAATCCGAGGTCTGCACCTATGGAAACCTCCTGAAGTTTAACAAGATTTTCAAGGTCCTGCATCTAGCACAGAACAAATCCCATGCATCTCTGCATGTTTGAGAAGTGACTGACTGAAAAGGAGCTTGCTGAAAGGCCTGGAGGACAAGATGGCCTGCAGGTTGAGCATCATAAGGCAATCATAATGTGCTCTCATTGCAAGTGCGGCAAATCACATACTGGGATATGTTAGGAGGCACGTGGCCAGCAGATTGGTGAAAGTTATAGTCGCATTGACTTGGCACTGATGAAACTCCATCTGGAAAAATGTGGTTAGTTTCCCCTCAGCCCTCTACTCTACAGGGTTTCTGGAAACTGCAGAGAGTCCAGCAGATGACTACAAAGATGGTTAGGGTCTTAGACCACATGGGCTAAGAGAAGAAGTTGTGGAAGCTGACCTTGCTTAGAAGAGGAGTCAAGGTGGCCTAGTGGCTGCCTAGAACTACTTAAAGGGCTGTTACTAACATGAGGGAATCAAGCTCTTTAGATTAATGTGTTTGTGGTGGTTTCACTTGGCCAGCAGCCAAACACAGCCATTCGCTCACTTCCCCTCTCCCAGGGGATAGGGGAGAGGATTGCAGGGCAAAGGTAAGGAGACTCATAGGTTGAGATAAGAACAATTTAATAATTGAAATAAAATAAAACTTTAAATGATACTGATATTAAAATAATAAAGACAATAGCAATAAAATATGCAAATAAGTGATACACAGTGCCATTGCTCACCATCCACTGACCAACCCAAGCCCGTTCACAGATAATGATCCTGGAAGACTGACAATCCCAAACAGAAACTGCAATCCCGGAAAAGCGAGAGCCCGAGTGAAAGTCACAGAGAGAGAAAAGAGGAAGAGACCGTCACTAATATATTGAACATGACGTGATATGATATGGAATATCCCATTGGCATAACCAAATGCCAATTTAGTTTATTAATTTAAATATTACTCGCCCCCTTAGAACTTGTGCTTGTAGACTAACAGAACATGAAGTCCTTCATTTCCAGTGACAAAAATGCAAACACTAGTATGTTATCAGCGTTTCTCTCATAATAAATCCCAGGCTGAAAGCAAAATGCAGCACTATTCTATCTGCTAAAAAGAAACCCAGCTCTGTTCCAGCTAAAAACCAGGACAGTGTCACAAAGTTTTGATATAATAATATGAAAAAGTCACTTATTGAGCCTTGGAAATTCAGATCGGATATTAGTAAAAACTTTTCTTCAGAAGGGTAGTACAGCACCAGAAAAGTAATGGAGCCAAATTCTTTATTTGAAAATGGGAAAGGGTTACCAAAGAAAACTATACTTGAAACTAATCTTTCCTTCAAGCTGTCATTTAGCTTGAAGTGAGACATCACTTAAATATTTTTAACCCTTAGAACAAAAGCTTTCTCCTTGAGAGATCTTTCAGAAGTTACTTTGAAACTGACAACCTAGTGCTTCCCATTCTGTGGCTACTTAAATGGAAGACTTAGATCTATTCTATTTATTTAAGAAATTTTAAGTTCTTTTCTGATGAGTTTTTGGTTTTTGGGTTTTGTGGGGGTTTTTTTTGTTTGTTTGTTTGTTTTGGTTTTTTTTTTTTTTTTTGTCTCAGCCCCAGTTTTCAGAGTAGTGGAAATGTACCTGCAGTAAAACTGGATTCTGATCTCAGGCCTAGGGCTGCTTACAAATACACATTCCCCTTGTCTGACACAGCTGTGTAGGGATTCAAATCAAGCAGTGCTGTCAGAAGAAGATACATAAACTTTTCTCTTACAAAAAAAGATATAAAAACCTGTAAAGCTAGGCTTAATATTAGCATAACTTACACAATGAACTTAAACTAATTTTGAGTAAGACAAAATAGAAACAAAAGGATTCATACCCAACTCTCTCTTTTACTTACTGTGACCTTTCGAGAAGATAAACTATCATTCCAGAAACCCTTTCATTGTTTTCTAAGTTATAAAAAAATTCCAGATTCCTCTCTAGGCTCCTAGAAAAAGATTTTAAATTTAAATTGTGAATATATAATCCCTAATCTTTTATTTTGCCAGTTTTCATGACACCAAGCTTTGTAAATTTCTTTATCCAAAGTAATTTTCTATGCTCATTTACTCTCAGCAGAAGACTAATCCCTCTCTTCTTTTCAGGGGGTTCTATCCTCCAGAGTGTTATAGAGTACATCCAAAAAATTCAACAGACAACTTTCTTCTCTGCTTCCTAGATGCTCTCTTTAAACATAACAGACTTTACAAGCAGAATGAGTATCATCCATCACAATATCTGAAAAAATTAAAACAAATCTGGTCAAAATTCAGAAAACCTAGATATAAATAATGTCAAGAATCTTGCCTATTATACATAGGTACTCATGCAAATGAATGTGTCTAGACATTCGCAAGTACATGTGTGACCAACTTGGTATGGAGAGTTTATCTGGATTGCAGGTTAATTGCTCCATATGTACAAAAATTTCTACAAAAGGACTAACTTCAAAACTGTCATCTCCACTGAGGCTTCTTAGCTCAAGCCGTGTGCAAACAACCAGAGCTATCTCAGATACTCTTCACTGGATGTTGGGTTTGGGATTGAGGTCAAACATACTGAAGCGTTACCATTAATTTCACACACTGATGTCACAGCTGAGTTCAATACCTGATTGCTGAAAGAGGAACTCTCCTCTTCCCCATCTGTTTCTGGTATCAGCTATGCAGCAGCAACTAACAGCTGAAGGGCAATTAGGAACAAATACAATTTTCTCACCACTAAAATTCATTATAAAAGGAAGCCAACACAATATACCAAGATCTGGCTTTATGTCCAATGAGTGCTTCAGGAGTATTGTTTGGGTTCAAACAGGTAAAAATAGTATACTGTGAATCAGGTGTAATATACAATATAGTGTAAATTTTGTATGGATTTAAGGAGCCAGTCGTAGTCTGACAGGTCTAGTACTGAGCCAGACCTAATATGTTGAATATATAAATATTCTCTTCTTGTCTCACTACTTATATCAAAGCTATAATCAGATTATAAGTAGTTCCAGTGACTGAATTGATTTTATTTCTTAAGAAAATGACTGTATTTCCTGTGTTATAAGCTATATCTAGCATCTTTATCATTTGCATGAGAAAAATCAGAATTCTTCAGCATATAGTGATAGTATCTGTTTTTCTCCTGGGTATACCTGTTTCATTGTTGAGGATAACAGCTTTAAGCTACCTCTGTTGTCTGAATAAATATAACCAGTGGGGTTGCTACTGTACAATATCAGTTCTATTATCATTTGATGATACTATTATGAACACATTGCTGGAGAATATATTATTCCATCATTTTCCTTCCTAAATATTAGCTTTTCCTCCAAGAGAAGTTATAAAAACTGAAAGTCTACTGAACTACTTATCAATTTACTTAGAAGAAGAAAAAAAATATTTTAGCAACATGAATTTGATACAGATAATATTTTTCAAGATTACAGTAGAACCTTTAGGTCTGTGTAATTTGAGTTATGATGGACTAATTTTGTCAATGTCTGCTAAAAGTTTCTTTGATTTCTTTTTTGTCAGGTCCATAGGTTTGAACCAGCTGCATAATAGTGATGATTCTATGGTTGCTTCTTCCATTCCTTCTTTTCATTCAAAAGCTTAGTGCCACTAACAATCCAGTCTGTGTGCAAAGCAAATTTTTAACTATGAAATTGAGTCCTGCTTGCATATTTGTACTCTGTTTTAATTACATCCTTATTACTTGAATTTAGAAAAGTCAATAACATCTTAAAAAAAATCCTTAAGAAAAAATAAATGTGAAGTAATTATTCTCCCTCAGAAAAAATAAGCTCAGAGTCCTTCAGATGCTTTTTCCTTAAGCATGTGGTCAAGGGGAGTTTGCTATGCAATAGAATGAATAAGGATGAAAGGCTTCTGCCAACACTGAAAATGTCAAAGTTAGTTACTGTAAGATGCTCAAAGTTAGTGTGTGCTAGCAAGCTGTGTAGAGAGTACATATCCTTCATTATTGCTGATTTTGAATAAGTATGTTTCACAAGAATTTATTACAAGAATGCTATGGTTCTGTGGGTTTAATATGTGAATTGAGTACTCAATAAATAAGAAAGATTAACTACTTTTGTATATACTATGTTACAATTTTTTACTATGTAGTTGTGAATTTATTCAAATGTTTGAGAAAGAGCCTTATTTCCTTGACAGGGTATGATGTGCATAGGCAGTATAGGTAGTGAAAAGTGATAGACCTGTCTTACCTTTGATAATAAGGACTCTAGGTGAGTGAGAAGAAACAAGTTCCAACCTTTCCCCCTTCTGTTTGAGATTCTTTGATCTGAGTAAGTGATGCAAAGCTATAAATCAGAGAAGAAAAAGGTCTCTGATACCCACACTTGGGAAATGGCTTTTTGACTACACCAATTTTTCTTGAGCCTCTCCATGGAGTTTGTATTTACACCAAATGTCTAGAACACAACACCCTCTTGCTACTGCCTCTGCCATATTAGGCCATTCATATGTACAGACCAGCATCCCTTAGTGGCATATCTGGCCATATATATGACAAAATACTTGTTTATTATGGACCCTGTCCAGCCCTGACTGAATTAAGTGGAAAGACTTATGTGGACTTCAGTAAGAGTTGGTTCAGATTCCTTTTGAACACTAAGATTTATGACATCCTTAACATTTCATTTCCTCAATTTTAAGCACTTGGGTTTTGTAAATGACGTGCTGGATAAATACACTGTTGTCACTTAGTAGGCTTAACTGGTGTGTGAAAAGAAATCTTTTACTTTCAGATAAACTCAGGAATGGGGGATTAGGGTCAGTTGCTCATCTGGCATAAACTTGTGTAGATCCATGAATTTCAACTGGCTTCCCAGTATCTGATCTGTCAGCAAATGGAGTTCAAGAAAAATGTTTATATTTATTTGAAGAGGACATGTATGGAGGTGCAGGTCACATACCTGGGGATATAGCCTGAGCAAGATAATGTTAGAATACAGGCTTTCTAGATAAGGTACTGCATTATTTGTCCCAAGATTTTACTCTCTAAAGCACAGAAATCACAGATATAAACATTATATAGCAATTCTAAGAAGGTAATGAAAAACCTTTTTTTATGTATTGCATAAAAAAAAAAAAAAGTTTTAAATTTTGTCCAATATCTGAATGGAATGATTCTTGTAAATCATAACGTTTAAATGCTAGGGCAATATTGGAGTTGTTTCTGTGCTATTGTTGTTTTCTTCATTCCAGAGAGACATCTTGCTATTATATTCACCAGAAAAATAGAGTTATGTAACCTCTTCCATTCAAAACTGAGGTTTTTTAAGGTACTAAAGAAATTCAGATATAAAATGTAGTTTTGCAAGTCTGGAAGAAAATCTTCCTGAAAAAAGTGTTCAGCATAATAGTTTCAACAGCTTTTTGAGTTATAGATCATTAAACAGACATAAGGAACATTTGCTTTACTTCATTTTTTTCTATCAAAGCTGATTTAAAAAGAAAAGTGGATGTTGCATGCTGCTGTTTCGCTGCTAGGACTAGGACCATTTGTTAAAAGAAATTATTTTAAAAAAGAAGACCTGGAATTGAATAATTTAACTTAATTATTTCCTTCTTCCACTATTCTTCAAAGGAATTTTTTCATCACCTGACCCCCTTGCCAGGTGCACAACAGGAAAGAACTGAATAAGGCAATCCTCTGACCTATTACACAGGTAACAAGGTTACTCACTTGGCTCAGTGGGAAAAGGTTTCCTTGAAAGCCTCAGCCAACCAGCACAACAACATTGTTACAAAAGCAGATACTATTAAACTGCTTTCTTGGAACAGCAGCTATTTGAGTAATACTAATATAGCAACAGTGATCAGATAACTATTTTTTCAAGTGTTGTGCCTATAAGGTTTAGAAGTAATTAAATTAGCTATGTGCTCTTAAAAGAAAAGAAAAAAACAGGTTGTAATTTTTGCTTCATTGCAACTACTTAGCATAAGTTATTGGCAGGATTTGGTCAACAGTGTATGCACATTTCAGAATCTAGGATCAGCAATTTCCCATTTAAAAAAATTCTTTCTGTGCTTTGTTCCCTCTTTCCTTTTTTTTTTTTTTTCAGAGACAGATTAATAAATACAAAACCATGAGTAACAATGACTATAATGGATAATATTAAGAGCTTGAGCCTGCTTCCCCAGAACTTGGCAGAAGCTTCTTCAACTTCATCAGAAGCTGGGACAAATGCTAGGGTAGCGACATACATTAATTTAATCGTTCATAAGGACACATGCAATGCTCATTGATTTGAGATGGAAGCAGCTGCCTAACTCTTCTCAAGTTGTAGGCAGTATGTTATCAAAACATTTACACATGGCTTTTCACCCTCAGTTTTATTACCTGTACAGTCTGATAGAGCAAAATGAGGTGTGACTTAGCTCGTATTATTTATTTTATTTGTCTTGAAATAGCGTGCTGCATTTTGTAAACTACTTATCTAACCAATTTTAAAGCTGCAGGGGATGTTCTGGATGCTGG
>NW_010291023.1:3024-3547 GCF_000700745.2 Antrostomus carolinensis | reverse complement strand
GTGGGGTGCAGGTAGATGGGGTGCAGAGTGTTGTGGTGTGCACCCATTTGGGGTGCAGGGCAGCGTGGGGTGAACACTCGTGGGGTGCAGGTCGGCGTGGGGTGTAGGGTGGTGTGGGGTACAGGGTGGCGTGGGGTGCAGGCAGATGGGGCACAGTGTGTTGTGTGTATGCATTTGGGGTGCAGCGTGGGGTGCAGGTGGCGTGGGGTGCAGGCAGCATGTGGTGCACGTGGGATGCCGGTGGTGTGGAGTACAGGCAGTGTGGGGTGCACATGTGGGGTGCAGGGCAGTGTGGAGTAAAGGCAGTGTGGGGTGCACACACGTGGGGTACAGGTGGTGTGGAGTACATGCAGATGGGGTGCAGAGTGTTGTGGTGTGCACGCATTTGGGGTGCAGCATGGGGTGCAGGATGGCATGGCGTGGGGTACAGGCATGTGGGGTGGGATCTGGGAGGGCACTGGGATGCTCTGCACAAAGTGCCCATTCAGGGCCACCCCATGGCAGCAGCGCCCGGCGCCACTGA
>NW_010291023.1:1248-2921 GCF_000700745.2 Antrostomus carolinensis | reverse complement strand
GGGGTGCAGCTGTGGGGTGGAGGGCAGTGTGGAGTACAGGCAGTGTGGGGTGCACATGTGGGGTGCAGGGCAGTGTGGAGTACAGGCAGTGTGGGGTGCACACACGTGGGGTACAGGTGGTGTGGAGTACATGCAGATGGGGTGCAGAGTGTTGTGGTGTGCACGCATTTGGGGTGCAGCATGGGGTGCAGGATGGCATGGCGTGGGGTACAGGCATGTGGGGTGGGATCTGGGAGGGCACTGGGATGCTCTGCACAAAGTGCCCATTCAGGGCCACCCCATGGCAGCAGCGCCCGGCCCCTATGAGTGCCACCCACGTGGGGCGCGGATCCCTTGGAGTAAAACCCTTAATTCCGGGGCGCACGAGGAGGTTTAGCCCGCCTTTAAGCAGCGGGATTTAGCTGGAGGATCCGGTGCCGGCACAGGGTGGGAGCTTTCGGAAGCCCCGTGCTCACAGGGAGTGGGAGCTGATGCTGAGTGAGGGGGAGCAGGTTCGCCAGGGGCTGTGGGGAGGGGGATAACTGGACCTGGCCGAGAGATTCCCTGAGGGATCTGGCCACAACGCCTTGGGTTGGGTCCCCATCGGGGCTGCCACCCCTTCCCAAGGCCCCTTTTCCTGGGACAAAGCTCCCACTCAGTGATGCCAGAGGTTGTGCATGAGTCTGCAAAGCCATTTCATCTGTGATGAGCATGGTGGCCAGGAGAGCACAAGTTGCCTCTGCCACCCCTGTGCAGGGCTTTGGGTCTGTTCGGGAGCCCTCACACTGATGATGTCCCCCTGTCACACACCGTCTTGCTCGCTGGGCTGCAGACAAACATCCAACAAGCTCTAGGAGGAAGCTGAGCCTCGTGCCAGGGCTGGCGTTGGGAAGGGGACAGGGAGGTCAGGAGATCAGTGGAGAGCAGTGCCCCTGGACATGGTGGCATCGCTCAGGGTCTTGGCACAGGTCCGGGTTTTCCCTCCCCTCTTCCCCTGCCCTCCATCTGAAGTCTTGTGCCTTCCTCCTCCTCCCTCCCTTGCAGCGGGGTCTTGGCTCGGTTTGCAGGGCAGCCCTGTGGAAATGAAATCCCTAAATCCCAGTGGCATTACAAAACATTCCTTGTGTAAGCCCCTTCCGTCCTGCTCTGGTGCTTAGCCTGGCCCTGCCACCACCCCAAAATCCCCGGTGTGGTAAGAGCCCAGCCAAGCTCCTCTCCTGGGCTCAGGGAAGGAGCCATGCACAACTCCATCCTCACTCAGCTCCTGCAACCCTGGGCTCAAAAAGAGCTAAGGCTACAAGGGCTCCTCTGCCCCATGTGGCTTTGGCATCTTGGCATATGAATGTCCCAAAAAAATCATTTTGCCATCCTGCTGCACCCACACATGGGCTCAGCAGTGTCCCTGCCTCATCCCGGGGCTTCCCTCCTTTGTGGGTCCACAGCATCACCCTGGGGGTAGACTGGGTTCTTGTTCCCAAAGCTCCAAGCAGGCAACCACCATTCGGGGGCATTGTAGGAAAAAAAAAAAATTTTAAAAAAAATTGCCCATTTTTTTTTTTATTTTAAAAGCTGAAAGGGACCTCGTATGGATGCTGGTTTGGGTGGCCTCATTGGGGAAGAGCTGGAGAGCCCCAGGCAGGACCAGCCCCAGGAGCATCCTCTGCCATGGACCTGTCCCTGCAGCTGGACCCTCC
>NW_010291023.1:0-1021 GCF_000700745.2 Antrostomus carolinensis | reverse complement strand
CGCTCCGGCCGGTGGAGCCCCGGCTCCCTCCTTCCCTCTCCTCAGCTTCCTTTTGTAATATTTTAATGGGGTTTCTTGCCTGGGTTGTGCTGACTTAATTACAAAGCTGCAGTGAGTTGATGCCTTGTGACGGTCTAATCCCAACCCGGTGACTCTACAAAGCTTTCACCCGGCTTTCTTGCTGCTCCACTCCGGCCTCGCCGTCCGCGTGTCCTTCTCTGCCCCGTGCACTGATCCTCTGCAGACAGTTCAGCTTTCCCTCTCCCTGGTGAGTACCTGGGACTTTTTCCATCTGAAATAATTGTATTGGAGACTGTCATCCAGCCATCCTGTCACTTGGCACCTCTGAGGCTGGGATTGCTCTTAGTGCCTTGGAAAAGGGAGCTGGTGGGGAAGAGGATGCCCCTGGGAAGTGGTTGAACTGGAGCAAGCATCCCTTGCACAGCCTGGGCTCGGTGCTACAGCCTGGCAGGGGCAGGGTCGGGTGCTGGAGGGATGATGAAGGCAGGCTTCCTCCTCCTCATGCATGGGAACAAGGTGTTTCACCTGGGTGGTGTCAGAAAGATGCTGAAAAGCTCGTGGTCCAGCTGGCAATGGGCTCTGGGCTGGAGCAGTGGGGCTTGAGGGTTTGGGAAACATCTTGGGGATAATGGGGCAGGAGAAATAAAAGGCAATAAGAGCAGGAGCCAGCTGCCTGCCTGGCGAAAGCTGGACACTCGCCTCTGCCCATATGGGGATGGTCTGAGATGAAATGGCACTGGGTGAGCTCATGGGGTTGGGGGTCCCCATGAGATGCCCTCAACCACCAGTGGAAAGGCAGACCTGGAAAAAAAGGATGAAGGTGTCAGATGATCAGTACCCACGTTTTTAAGCTGCTTTTGCAAACATCCCTGGTGTTTCTCAAAGTCGCTCAGTCTCTGGCAGGCAGGGACACAGGCAATATGTGATGGAGCGGAGGATGGTGGGGGTGTCCCCCCCTGAGCAAGAGGGGCAGGGGATGGGGAATGGGGATGGGGCAGGG
>NW_010291022.1:1698-4464 GCF_000700745.2 Antrostomus carolinensis | reverse complement strand
GTGTCCTGGGCACCACATCCTGCCCACGGCCACCAGCTGAGCTCAGGGGTGCCCAGAGTGGGACCACCGGGTCCTGGGGGGCTGCAGGGGTCCCCACGTGGGTTCAGCCCATCACAGTGCAAAGAAACCATAGCTGAGGGTGATCAGCTCATGGCAGGATCAAACAAGACAGCCGCCAGCCCCTCTGTGAGTCCTGTGTGTCCCCGCTGGTATGATTTAGGATCAGAGCCGGCTGGTTGCCCCGGGAGGAGGTTTGGCCCCCATGGATCTGCACTGACCCCCCACTTCAGGGGCAGGACACGGTTGCCCACAGCCCACTCCCATCCCCCGGGGCTGCTCCCCGACCCTTGCAAACTCCCAGGGGCTGTAGTGTTTCCCAAACTCCAGCAATTTGCATCTCCCCCTTTGCAGTCACATCTGCCTTCCCTGCCTCCTCCAACCCCTGCCCAGCCCCCTCCTGAGTCTCCCCAGTGCCAGGTGGGTGAGGGTGCTGGGGACCCCCTGGGAGCCCCAGGGAGCGTGGCTGAGCGGGCAGGGTGTGAGGGGGCCTGCACAGCATTGTCCTGCAGGACCAGCCCTCCTCTCCTGCGAGCATCAGGTAATGTGCCAGGAGAGAGCTACGGGTGTCCCTCACCTTTGCTCTTGGGTGCTGTTGGTGTGACAGAGCCCAGCTGCCTGGGTGCTGCCTGGGAATGGAGGATGCTGTGGGGACTGGAGCTGGTCCTGCTGGGGTGGGCTGAGTGCAGCCAGACTGGTGCTGGGAGTTGCTGGGATGCAGCTGGCTGGGCTGCCCTGGGGTCCAGACGCTCTCTCTTCCCCAGCTGGGAGCCAGGGGCTCTCCTTGCCCCCTCCTGTCCTACCCAGGGCAGAGATCCCCTCTCCTGCTGGGCTTGCAGAGCAGAAGTATCCCCAGCAGCCTGGGCAGAGCTGTGTCCACCCTTGGCCGTGCTGGATGAGCAGTGGTGCCGGTGGCAGTGGCATTAGCCCGTACTGCACAGTGCTTGGGGCAGGTGTGGAGCAGCTCCCCACAAAGAGCTTGATGTCCAGGAGAGAGGAAACTGAGGCCCACAAAGGCAGCAGGACATGCCCAAGGACCACACTGGAGCCGGGAATGGAAACCAGCTGTGCCCTGGCACAGGGTCCATGACCCATCCCTGGAGCAGAGTGTGGAGGAGACCCATGGGACAGGAGCCAGGAGTGGGTTCCCCCCACCACATGGCAGGCTGCAGGTCACTCAGCCACTGCCTGCCCCTGCCTGGACCTGCCCCAGCCCCGGCTCCCCCCACCACAGAGCCAGACTGGGCTCCAGCCCTGCAACTGATGGGACCAAAGGTCCCAGAGAGGAGCCCAGAGTGAGGTAACATGGAGCTGACCTGCCCTCCAAAGCCCTCCTGGACTTTTCCTCTTGGCTTTAAGCCAACTGCTAAAGCTAGAGTCAAACCAGAGCACGTCCTCTCTGCTTCGATTCCCTGTGTTTACAAACACGCTGCCCCGTGATCGCTGCTTGTCCAGCACCCAGAGGAATCGGCGCTGCCTGCTGGTGTGGCTGAGTCTGGAGGTGAAACTGGGACGGCCAGTGTTTCTCATGGCTGATGTGCCATCACAGAGCTCATGCTTCCCGCTCTGCCTGCCATCGGGTTGAGGTGCTCACGTGTCAGTTCAGGTGGACACGTTTTGATGGGGAAGTTTGTGTGAGCAGGTTCCGCTTAAATTTCAGAAGGAACTTCTTTACAGTGAGGGTGTCAGAGCACTGGGACAGGCTGCCCAGGGAGGGTGTGGAGTCTCCTTCTCTGGAGACATTCAAGACCCGCCTGGACGCCTTCCTGTGTGATCCCATTGAGGTTCCTGCGTGATCTCATTGAGGTTCCTGCTCTGGCAGGGGGGTTGGACTGGATGATCTTTCAAGGTCCCTTCCAATCCCCAACATCCTGTGATTCTGTGTGTCTTACAGGAGGATGAAGAGGGTCAGGAGGAAGCTGACCCTCCAGTTGATGCTGGCTGCTGCCAACACCACATCACCTGAGGGCCAGATACCCGTGGCAATGCCGAGTCCCCCTCCAGCTCAGCACAAAGCTGGTGGCAGTGGTGAGGTCTCTATGATGAGCGAAATGCCACCATCGCCACAGATCCAGTCACCCTGCACTCTGGGTGGCCGCAGGGATCCCAGTCCCTGGAGAGCCTGGGGTTTGGCTGGGCACAGCCCCCTCCCATTCCTTGCCTGGCCATCTCTCTGAGACCCCACCAGCGAGCTGCTGGCACTGCTTATGGCTTTATTATTAAGGCACAGAGCTCTGCCCAGCCTCGCCGTGCTGCTCTGGTTCTGTGCCGGGGAAAGATGCTCTCTGGAGCTCGGCCCTTCATGATGGGATGGAGCAAACATCTTCGGTGAGCAGATTTGTGTTGCTGCTTCGGCTCCTCAAACGGCTCTGTGGGGCCCTGGGAGTGTTTGCTGAAGATAAGGCCGGAGTGTGTGCTCACAACCCTCGTACATGGTGTTATCTTGCGGAAATGGGGGGTGGCCATGGACTAGAAACGTCATATTTGTAAATGCCAGAGCGGTGAGAGAGTGTACCCTGGCTGGGCTGGCTCCGCTGCAGCTGGTGCCTGGGCAGCCACGGGCCGCTCCTTCCCTGGAGCCCCATTGTGCATCAGCCCGTCCTGGGGAGGGTTGTCGTCTTCTGAGTCAACCAAGCATCACGAGGTGCTTCGCCACATCCTGGCAGGTGACGTCAAAGCGTTTGGCTCTCTGACGTGCCCCTGAACCGC
>NW_010291022.1:0-1676 GCF_000700745.2 Antrostomus carolinensis | reverse complement strand
TGGGCAGCAGCCAGAGCCAGGATGGCTGCCACGATGCTGGGGAGATGGCTCCAGCACCCACAGCTGGGATGTCAGAGTAGGGGGGCTGCTGACACAGGGGTTGGATTGATAAATCCAATCAGCACAAGTGATGAGCAAGTGCCACACACTGTGTCTGGTCATGGGCACAGGTAGGTCCCAGCTCCTGTTGAACGTTGGCAGGAGCCAACCTGCCTGCACCCATCTCCCTCCAGCCAGCCTGAGCAGGGTCTGAGCCCCCTGTGCTGCCCTGGGTGCTCCCGCAGCATCCCTGGCTGTTCAGAAAGTAGCACAGAACCTTCCCACTGCCAGTGCCCGGGTCTCTGCCTTGTGCTGCGGGCACTGGAACAAGCCAGGGAAGGAGAAGGGAAGGGTCTGTACCAAGAAACCAGAGTGGGAGAGGTTGGAGAGCTGGGGAGGGGCTGGGTGGGCAGAGACATGCAGCTGGGGCTCATGAGGCTGATGAGGAAGGGCTGAGAGAGGCTGTTTGTGTGCAGCTCCCGGGCAGCACGAGCCTGGGCAGGGTGTGTGACGGGGTTTGGTGGTGGGTTGAGCCTCTGTGGCCACAAAAAGGGTGGATGGCCAAAGCAAAGGCTTTGGGTGCAGAGGGGTGTGCTGCTCTGGGGATCTGGGTGCTTTGCAGGAGCTGGTTCTGGCTCTGGAGCAGGGAGGTTTCTTCAGTCCCTGGTCTGTTGTTCAGGTGCTGGTAATGTAGATAAGCTCCTGCTCATGAGGCACGTGGGGATCTCCTGTGTCCTGGGATGGAGGAAGCAAGCAGGGCTGGGGTGGTTCACTGAGGGTGAGTTCCCTGGGCATCAGAGAATGGTTTGGTTTGGAAGGGACCTTAAAGATCAGCCAGTCCCAACCCCCCTGCCAGCAGCAGGTATCCCATGGTGGTTTGGTTGCAGCTAAGCTGACTCCATGGGCAGAGCTCTCCTTGTAGCTGCTGTGAGAGTCTGGGAGAGCTGGGAGAGCTCTGCTGGGAGAGCTCTGCTCTGACCGGCATGTGCTGCTGTACCCAGCAGAGATGGGCTGGAAGAGCAGCCTCCAGCATAACTGCGGGGTCTGGTACAGCCTTGGGATGGTCTTTCCAAGTCAGCACCTCGCTGTGCAGAGACCCTGCCAGGGGAGCTCTGTGCCTGGCAACAAACTGAGGGAACAGGTGAGTTTGGTCAGGCTGAGTTTGTTTAGATGATGTGATAACATCAGAAGGACCCTGCAGAAAGCTGCAGCTCCAGCATCTCCTGTGATGGCTCCATCCCACTTTGGTGGACTTGCTCAGGGCTTTGCTATCTCTCTTCTCTGCCATCTCTGCAGCTCCAGGGATGAGCCTCAGGGACAAGCTGGTGGCTGCGAGGGGAGATGGGGGCAGTGCTGTCCCCAACCCCTCTCCCTGCTCTGGGGCCAGCCCTGGTGTCAGCACTCCTGTAGGCGGTGAGTTTGTTCTTTGCTCTTTGTTTGGGGGGCAGGACATGGCCACAGGTCAGGGCTGAGCCAGGGAACTTGCCCCCGTGCTGGAGCATGTGTGTTTTGAGTGGTGGGGGCTCTGCAGGGCAGCAGCTTGTACTTGGGAGCTGCCTTTTTATGGGACACCGAGGCAAGATGCATTGGCTCGATTTAAAATAGTGCCCTGCTCTGCTGGTGGTGCTCACCCCCAG
>NW_010291021.1:0-518 GCF_000700745.2 Antrostomus carolinensis | reverse complement strand
TAAAAGGGCAACGCCCAAAGGGGCGGGGCCCACTCTTAAAGCGGCAACGGTGAGGGCAGAGCTCACTCTTAAAGGAGCAACGCCCAAAAATGGGGGTCCACTTTTAAAGGGGCAATGAGCATATAAGGCGCTCTTAAAGGGGTAACGCCCAATGGGGGGGTCCACTCTTAAAGGGGCAATAGGATAGGGGTTTGTCTTAAAGGGGCAACACTCAAGCGCGTGGGGCCCAGTCTTAAAGCGGCAACGAGAATATGGAGCTCTCTTAAAGGGGCAACACCCAAGTAATGGGGGTCCACTCTTAAAGGGGCAATACGATAAGGATTTCTCTTAAAGGGGCAACGACCAAAGGGGTGGGGCCCACTCTTAAACTGGCAAGTTAGTGAGGACAGAACTCACTCTTAAAGGGGCAACGCTGAAGGGGCGTGGCCTCATCTTAAAGCGGCAACGGCGGCTGAGCAGAGCCCGGTGGGCCCCACCAACCCGAAACAGTACAAATTCTGGGGGCAAAACCTGGGTTT
>NW_010291020.1:1763-1988 GCF_000700745.2 Antrostomus carolinensis | reverse complement strand
CGGGGCCGCCGGCCACAGCGGGGGCCGGGAGGGGCCCGGCCACGCGGTTCTGGCTGGCACCATGGGAGGGGGCGAGCCACGGTGCCAGGGGAGCCACCGTGCCAGGGGAGCTGCTGTGCTGGGAGGTTTGCCTGGCTGCAGCGGGGCCAGAGGGACAGGGACGGCCTCACCAGGAGCAGAGCTGGTGCCCACAGTCCCCGAGGGGATGGAGGATGCCCTCACCAC
>NW_010291020.1:1346-1709 GCF_000700745.2 Antrostomus carolinensis | reverse complement strand
GCCTCTGCAGGATGGAGCGGCCAAGCTGTGGCACTTGTCCTTTGGGTGACATTTTGCCAACAAGGAGTCCTGTGACAGTGACGGAGAGGGTACGGAGCTGGGCAGCCCAGAGCCCCAGTGAAGGATGAGCGCTGCCAAGTGCCGACACAAAAGCCATTTGGTGTGGGGAAATGATAGATGCTAACACTAATTTTAAGCACAGGCAGCCGAATTCCTCCAGACAGTCGCGGCGCTCAGGATTTAGGGCACAGCTGCTGGGTTCAGATAAGGTGTGAAATCAGCCCTGCGTGCAGGGTGTTACTTCATAATGAACGTCTGGTGATGGATGGGGGTGGCTCGGTGATACAACCTCCACATTTGGAG
>NW_010291020.1:1011-1283 GCF_000700745.2 Antrostomus carolinensis | reverse complement strand
CCAGCTCATGCCCCACCGGGCTGGCCCCACGGCGTGGGCTGCATGACCACCCCCAGCACCACGGGCACCTTCACGGCTGGTGGTGGCACCGGCTCTGGGGCCAGATGCTGCCTGGGCTGGGGCACCACAGCTGGTCCCCCCAGCACTGCAGCAGCACCTCTCCTTCTCCTCTCCTTCTCCTTCTCCCTGGTCAAGGAGCATTGCCAGCTGCTCCCACATGCCAGCAGAGAGCTGGGCTGCCGCGTGAGGATGGGGCCGTGAGACGCCGTGCC
>NW_010291020.1:651-866 GCF_000700745.2 Antrostomus carolinensis | reverse complement strand
GCAAGTGCTGTGCTTGGCTGTAGCATTTAATCCTTCTTCTGACCTTATAAAAAAATCTGTTTGTGTTGAGATTTTAAACTCACTTCTTAAATCACCCAGTACAGGCTTCACACCGTATTATTTTTTCTTCAAGCAAATGAGTTTGGTTATTTGCTCTTTTCCAGTACCACCAACACCAGAGTGGGGAGGACGTGTGCCACATCCACCCCCGGCTC
>NW_010291020.1:0-470 GCF_000700745.2 Antrostomus carolinensis | reverse complement strand
CCAGGGCTGGGGCAGAGCAGGGCCAGGGACGTGGCTGCAGCTGGAGCAGACAAGCTTGCAGACGAGCTCACCGGCACGGTGCCATCGATTTGGAGGTGACTGCTGCCGGGGTGAGGCTCGGTCAGCGCCTCATTATTGTGCAAATTGCTGGGAATGCAAATCTGGGTGCACCTGGGGAAAATGTATTAACAACATTATTCCTGATGAAGGTCGCAGGGCACTTTCTGCTTGTTCTGTGAAGCCTGGGCTCCCTTTCCTCTTCTGAATCTAATGGCTGGTTTATTTTTGTATCTGTGACTGTGGGGTCTTTAGGTGATGTGTTATCCGGTGCTTTCAAGCTGCGCTCTCCCAGCCTCTCACCAAGATTCTGCCGGCAGCGCTGGCCGCCCTCCTCGGGGTGCAGGATCAGATACAGTGCTGGAGCTGGCTGGGGTGTGGGCTGAGCCCCAGGGTCTGCTCTAAAAAAACCT
>NW_010291019.1:0-1759 GCF_000700745.2 Antrostomus carolinensis | reverse complement strand
GGACCACCACCACCAGCAACGCAGGAACGGGGAGAGGAACACCAGCGAGCAGCCTGCCCCGACTCATTGCCTCTGGAAATAACAGCTCAAAAATCAACGAGACCTGAGCTCACCGAGCTCACAGGGCAGTGACAGCCCAAAGGTCCCGTCCACTCAGGGTGACAGAGCAGCTGGAGAGGCGGGTCCGTGGGGCTCCTGCCACCCGCCTGGAAGGGACAGGGACAATGACAGGGCTGCACTGCGGCAGGAGATGCAGAGTCAGAGACTTTCCCTGAGCCCAGCACTGCAGCACAGGCCAGGGCATCACCACCATCTGCCCGATCCACATGTGTGGTTGTGGTCGGGTGAGAGGATGCTGCCAGCTCTCCATGACAGTTAGCACCAGGAGCTGGAACCCGCCAACAACACCACCAGGAAGGACTCATCCCAGAGACATTCATCCCAGCTCCCCCAGAGTGGCTGCAATGGCTGGGGTGTGGGAAGAGCAGAAGTGGGAGGACATCCCGATGCATCCTGGCTCTCACACGCTGCTTGTGCCCGGGTGCCGCAGCTCCCTGAGCCCTGCTGCCCATCCCCGCCTGTGGGGACAGGGCAAGGGACACCCAGAGCCACCCACAGCTCCAACCATCCCTGTCCCCTCCTGGTCCTGCTGGTATGGAAGCCCCTAACACAGCTCCTGGAGTCAGCCGCAGCTTCCAGACGTCATCCGAAACCACACAGCAGACCAGCAGCGAGTTGCCTCAGCACATCCATCTCCACGCTGAGCCACAGCAGTGCTCGAGCAGGAGCATCATCCCAGGGGGACACAACAGTCCCCTGGGCCACAACCAGCTCTTTTGCTGTCCCAGCCCCCATGCTGGGGACAGTGACCCCACACCCACATGACCGAGGGCTGCCCAGCAAGGCAGGGAGCCATGGGGGTCACAGTGGGGCACTGCCGAGATCACACTTGGGACACTGCTGGGATCACACCAGGATCACTGCCGGGATCACACCAGGATCACACCCGGGATCACATCAGGCCTCCCTGCGACCGCAGCCGTGGGAGCTTGGCCGCGAGCAGCCCTCGCATCACTCGGGAACACAATGTTCTGCTCAATGAACTCCAATTTTAATTTGGTTCTCCTCAAAGTGCTGGAGCCCTGGATGCCAAATGTAATTATTTGACAAGACACAGGAAACAGCAGCATTTGCTTAAAAACACAGACGAGGCCGCGGAGCCGTGACAGTGCCAGCACTGACGCAGTCCCTCACGCGAACGGAGAAGGGACGGTCAGACAGCCCAGGCCCAAAGGTGCCCACCACCGGGCAGCGGTGCCTGGTCAGTGGTGGGCAGTGCCCATGGACATCCCCACTCCTGCCCGCCCCCAGCCCCGGCTGCCCGGGGAATTAGTGCTGGTGTGTTAACAGCCTCCGTTTGTTCCTTGCGGATCGCATCCCACCGCCCCTTCCCATCTGCCTTGGCTCCAAAGACCCGTTCGTGTTAGGATGGGATTTCTGCTTTGCTTTTAAAAACCAACCCAACAACACACACTTCATCTGCAGCAAATAATACATTAAAACAAATTAAAACCCCCCAAAACACAAAACCCCTAAAAAACCCCAAACAAAACTAAAAACCATCTCAAGAGTCAGATTTGTCCTTTCCCAAGCACCGGGTCCCGCTGTCCCGGGCTTGCCAGGCTTTGCCCCCAGGTTTGCCCCCAGGCAGGGTTTGCCAGGGAGCAACCAGAGAGCGTCTGCCCCGGCCCCGGCGAGC
>NW_010291018.1:770-1357 GCF_000700745.2 Antrostomus carolinensis | reverse complement strand
CATTCTATGATTCTATGATTCTATGAAAAGACAAGTATCTCCAGGGAATGGCTTACACACAGGGTAGGTTTGCCCAGCTTTGTGTGATCCCTGATGTCTTGTCGAGCCAAAGGAGGGGGAGTGGGTGCTCACTCCTTTGGGACTGGGGCAACTCACCAGCAGCAAGGTTTCCAGCTTTACTCAGAAGTCAAGATTTCCCAGCAGCATCTGGCAGTTTAAGTGACGGAGTGTATTGGTTTCCAGTTCAGTATGTCAGAGAAACCATGACTTATGAAAAACACAGTCTGCACTTGCTGAGAAGTAGGGTATCGAATATTGGGGACCCCATGGCAGGTCACAATCACAAGGCTCTTTAGAAAATCCCCACAGATTTGTTTCTCCCACAAGCCCCCGTTGCTCAGCGTTTGCGGAGCACACGTTTCACTAAGGCGGCACAGTCCTCTCTGCTCCCTCCTGAGGCAGACAGACATTGTCACCTGCTGCAAGGCAGCAGTCAGGGTCTCCAAGCCTCAGTGATGCTGTAGAACTGGCGCTGGTTTGTCTGGAGTGAGGGGGCAAGCTGCGTAACTTCACATTATACATATTGC
>NW_010291018.1:0-754 GCF_000700745.2 Antrostomus carolinensis | reverse complement strand
AGATTTGGAAATCTTTTTTTGTTTTTCTGTTTGGCTGTTCCCTAAGGTTTCAGGCAGATGTTATCTGGGCTATGGTAGCTCCTAGAAATCACCAACTGGGGAGAAAGGTCTTATTTATAGCAAAGTTTTATTGAAAAGCATTGTCTTATAGCCCACCTGTGCTCTGCACCATGCTCCAGCAGAGCAGAAATCGTCTGAGTGCTGCCTCAGCCTTGGGGAGCCTGGAAAAAAAAAAGAAAAGACACTATGGGAGACACACCTGGTTTTCACCCCTTGGTTCCTCGAGGTCTGTGAGCTGTGCCAGCCTATTTCCACTTGCAGTATGAAGAGAGGTTCTTGGCTGACAGCTCATTACATGTTTTGGTTCTGCTCTGCCTGGTGACTTTCATGGCTGTGCTTGTCATAGCTGGAAGGTCTTTTAAATAGCAGGGACTTGGCCACTGGATTGTGCTTCTTCAGCCCAAAAGAGATGAAATGAGCACAAACGAGCCTTCAGAGGATGCTGCAGAGCAACACTGTTTACTCAGCATCTGGAGAAGCTACAGCTATGGAACCCCATGCCCCCATACAAGGCAATAGCAGTGAAGCACTTGGGATGTCAGTGGGACTTCACTGTGGTCACACTCTGCTGGCTGTTCTCTGGTAGCCCAGTTGCAGGTGTGTCCCTGATCACTAGTTGGGAACATCGGTGGCCGAGTGATACAACCGGTACCGCACCCCTGGGATGTTGCTGGCCGTTTCTCCAGCACAGGGT
>NW_010291017.1:0-12882 GCF_000700745.2 Antrostomus carolinensis | reverse complement strand
ATGGTGTGCAGTCCTTCAGGAAGGAACTGCTACAGTGTGGGTCTCACACAGGGTCACAAGTCCTGCCAGCAAACCTGCTCCAGCGTGGGCTCTTCTCTCTCTTGCTGCAGAGTGTTTTTGTTTTTTTTTTTTCTTAATTATGTTCTCCCAGAGGCGTTACTGATGGGCTCGGCCTTGGCCAGTGGCAGGTCCATTCATGGAGCCGGCTGGCATTGGCTGTGTCAGGTCGGACATGGGAGAAGCTTCTGGCAGCTTCTCTCACAGAAGCCACCCTCATGTGTCCCTCCCCACCCACGCTACCAAAACCTTGCCACACAAACCCAATACAACATTATCAGTTCTTTCTCAAAGTGAAAATATCTGCCATCAGACTAATTATCAAAAAATTGAAAGTACACATTTTGTTGCTTCTAAAGGAAATTCAAAGGATTCACTCTATACTCATAAAAATTATCTCAGGACAGTACAGTATACTCCATTCACTGACATTTTTTAAAAAATAATATTAATTTTATTTAAAGATAGAAAAAATGTAATTACACACTCAAATATGCATTAAATATATGTCCAACTATCTTTACAGAAAATCTAAGTCCAAGCAGTCGTATGTGTTTCAGTTAGACTAAGTATAACACTATTTACTGCACAGTAGAGCCATGATAGAATTTAGTCCATAAAAATTAAAATATGCTAGTGCAATTGCAGACTAGAATCCAGTTAGACACTTTGCAATCATATTTTCTAGCGGTTTTAGTTAAAGACAAGATCGTCTCTTAGACCTGCTGAGGGGACTTACAAAGGGGTTGAGGAGTTAGGAAAAAATGGCTAAGTAATCTCTTGTAACAGAAGTAGAACTGGTTGCATAAATTTGATTTTATTTTAGCTTTTGAGGTTTTGAAGTTCTATTTTTGCTTCAGTGTATAATAGTACTGACTTCTCTATTCTTCAGAAAAACACGAGATTTTCAGTTTGAGAAAACAATATAGAACAAGCCTGCAGGCATCAGTTAGGAGATGGAGGAGTTAGTTTCAAGTCTTTCTCTTGAATAAGAGCAGTATCTTTTTTACCAGAGCTCCATGAATCATGTAGCAGAGACCTGCAGCTACATCTACCCAGTGTCTCTTAGATTTCTGTCACAACTATCTCTTGAATTATTTTGATAAAACAATGTTACAACACAATTACATCTACACAAAAATGTTTTGGCTAAGTCATATTACAGAAGCCATGAAACGCCTAAATGCAGAGATACAGCCATGAAAATTAGTAAAATGGCTACTTGAACCCACATGCCTTTCCCACATTCTTAGTCTTGATCGTGGAGCAAAAGGTAGCAAACATAAGTATAGTTAGGCCTGATTCCCATGAACATTCAGGATCACTGTGTGCGATAAAAAGCTCGTAAGAAATATTTTAAAATTTTTCCACTTTAAATCCCTCCAAAAGTCCAGAGTGACATAAAATGTAGACAGCAATCAAAGCTTAAATCCTCTATTCTCCTGCTAGACAGGAATATTCCAGTAAAAGTTTTTAGTGGTAGACACTTCATGTCTGGAGACAGCAGTCTGCAAATTTTATCCTCAAGTGGTTTCTTACTGATATTCACAATACATTTTATTCCTCTTCATTCAGGTAAATATAATTTCATCTCTTATAAGAATACAAAATAAATAATTCGTTCTTCTCCTTGGTATAGTATGGATTTCTAATCCTTCTGCCTTCTCAATTTCTCAATTTTTCAATGTCAGATTTATCAGGCTCCATGTAGCATTAGTTCCCAAATAGTTTTCCTTAGCAGGGAAACCTTGGCAGATAGCATGGGGGATAGTTGGCCTCAAGGTTTACGTCCTACGCGTTACATACACGGTAACCAGTCTATACCTTTTGGCCCAAGGACCATGAGGTGCTCTCTAGTGTTGCTGCACATTCTTTCATTTTGTTATTTTGAAATTCTTATTTCAACTTCTCTAGGTTATTTGACTCTTTTTCCTTGTATTTTAGATATTCTTATTTTATGATCTTCTAAGTCTATTGCATACATATCTTTGAAATACTGTTTGCCTACGGATGTCAAGGGATGCTTTTGATACTCACTGCTGAAATTATATTCTCTGTCAATGCCCTTGGCAGGTTGGAAAGATGCCATCAGCACCACAATAATCAATTTCAATAATGAGAAGATGCAGATCACATGGGCAGCAAGAGAAGTATTTCCTAATGAGAATGTGTCATTTTCTTATACGTGAGTATTGACAATGGCTATTCTTCTCTTCTTAAAGGATTCACTTTGGAAGGCTGAAATATCTAAGTCCATTTGAATCTTCTGTGAACTGTACCTGAAAATGCTTTTAGCATTTGTTAATCACTCAGCATGGAACCTGTTTATATTAACAACCTTCTACAGAAGTGTACAAATCAATAAGCCTGCTGAATAGTCATTGACAACAGACATTATGTAAAAGATTTACTCCTCTTCTGTCATTGTGCTAAATGCTAATTGCACTATTGAAAGTGGTTTTTTTCCATAGAAGATGTGTATATTTTCCTTATTAACTGACACCATTAATGAGTAACAGAAATTTAATGTTTTGGTTAAAGACAGTCATAATGCTTGTTCTTCCCCTTTCTTTCTGGGTGGTATATACAAAAGAACATCTAGCAGTAGAGTTTTGGAAATAGGTTCATGAAAACATCTGTTTGAGCAAATCATTCTCTTATCAGAAAACAACAACAACATGAAAAAAACTTGATAATTTCAGACTGCACCAAAACGCAGGGCTGGAAAGTCAGTGAGGTCTGGGTAATGAATTCCCTCGCACCACTACAAAATTTATCATAGAATCATAGAGTGGTTTGGGTTGGAAGGGACCTTAAAGATCATCTAGTTCCAACCCCCCTGCCATGACCAGGGACACCTTCCACTAGACCAGGTTGCTCAAAGCCTCATCCAACCTGGCCTTGAACACTTCCAGGGAGGGGGCATCCACAACTTCTCTGGGTAACCTGTTCCAGTGTCTGACCACCCTCACAGTGAAGAATTTCTTCCTAATATCTAATCTAAACCTGCCCTCTTCAGGTTTAAAGCCCTTACCCCTTGTTCTGTCACTACCTCTCCTTGTAAAAAATCCCTCCCCAGCTTCCTTGTAGGCCCCTTCAGGTACTAGAAGGCTGCTATAAGATGTCCCTGGAGCCTTCTCTTTTCCAGGCTGAACAGCCCCAACTCTCTCAGCCTGTCCTCATAGGGAGAGGTGCTCTAGCCCTCGGATCATCCTCATGGCCCTCTTCTGGACTTGTTCTAACTGGTCCATGTCTTTCTTTGCCACTTCAAAAAATTCTATTCACAGACTTCCCTTGGTAGGAGCATTTGGAAAAAAAAAAAAAAAAAAAAAAAAAAAAAAAAAAAAAAAAAAAAAGAAAAAAAAAAAAGAAAAAAGAAAAAAAAAAAAAAAAAAAAAAAACACAAAAAAAAAGAAAGAAAAAAGAAAAAAGAAAGAACACTAACAAAAAGGAATTAACTTGTGTTAACTTGCAAGAGTGTTCCATTCACCAATGTTATTTCATTTATAGATTTGATGAAGGCAAGCTCAAAGTTTGGAAGGCATGTCCCACCTATTTACTGGATCAAGATTATAATTCTGGATGTCTTTTTAAGACAGAAGGTCCTACCCTTGCCATCTCTATCAGGAACAGCAATGGAAGTGAAGAGCTTTTTTCCAAAAGATTTAAATCTGATTTTTATAGTAAGTATGTAAAAGCACAACTACTTTAGTAGTCTTAGTGTCTTCACTGATTCCCTAGTTGTCCTTATTTTGAGAAGAAATCAGTTATATTGGTGTATAAAATATTAGTATGTGTGCCAAAACTAAACTGTATTTATTTCATGCTGATTTTCATCCCTTTCTCTCATCAGTAGTTACACAGGCCTGTGTGCAGCTGCAGGTAAGTGAGATTATATAGGACAGTCAGACTTGTCCCAAAGCAGTTTCAAAATCAGAATGAAAATATTAAAATGTATAGGTGTACTTAGTCTAGTGCAGGCCTGCTCAGTATTCATATCAGGAAAATGAATAAAAGTTGATAGTTTCTTGTCTTAGCACTGGCTGTGTGATCTTTCCCATATTTCCAACCTTCTATTCTTTTCGCCATTTTCTATGGGATGTGAGGCAGCAAACTACTTCTTATCAAAGTAACTGTCATAAAACCATCGTCAGATGTCAATAGAAATTAATTGAGTGGCTCTGGTAAAGTGTAACAGCATAAAAGAGGCATCCTCCTACTAGCAGAGAGATGATGTTCCTGTTTTTGTTAAATTCCTCCTGCCCTCAAATACATATTCCATATTTAGTGTGAGACTAATTTATCAAAATCTTATGGAATTGCACATAGTTACAGCATCTAAACTGGAGGGATTTTTTCTGATAAAAATCATGCAGAAAATATACAACACAGAATTATCTGAAAAAATATATATATTTGAAATAGTTTATTAGCATTTATTAGTAATGTTGTACTAAAAGGGATTAAACAAAAACCTGTCAAGTCATCTAACTTTCAGAATACTTCTATATCTCAGAATTTTAACCATTCCTGGTAAATTACAGAAAGCTGCAGCCTGATCCTTGAATTCTGGCTGTTAAACTCCCACTGACAATAAAATGAATTTCAAAAGAATTAGATAACAAATCACAGATATCAAGGATTAGACATAAGTCTCTAAATCAGGCAGGCAGAATTTTCATAGTACAAAAGGCAACTGGAAGTATTGAGAAAGCAGGTAACACTCTTCTCACCCCTTTATTTCCCACTACTGAAGACTAACTAGCTACATAGATGAAACCATTGCACACTCTTTGGACCATCTGAAAATAGTGAACGGTGGATTCAGTTGTGCAAAAGTAGGCAACCAGTACTTTTTCAGATGGCCCATCATATCCCACATAGCCTCCAACAGCTGCACAAGTGTGTCTTGTTGGTTTCATGGTACTGAATTTGTCAGTTTCTTCACAATGAAGAAGATTCTTTCTCTTGACTGAAGGGAGTATGATGAAACTAGAATCCTTCTTTGAGTACTTGCAATACATTCCTGACATGAGATAGTATCTACCTTTGAATGTGGTACCTGGAATGGTGAGCAGTGTCATATTGTCAAGCTCCATTTTTATGTTTAATAGGAAAGGTGGCGACAAAATTGCAGCCTCAAAGAACAAAGTCCACCTTCTTCACTTACTACTCAGAGATACATTGAGATAATGAAGGAATAACAAAAAAAAAAAAAAAATTAACTGCAAGGTACTTTTTAAGAGACTACAGCATAATTTGTTTCTCTCCTTAGTAAAGCCCAATCCACCAGAAAATGTGACCTTCTTCTGGAAAGCGGACACCGTTATTGTAAGCTGTAATAAACCAAAGAGAGCTGTGAAGTGCTTGAGACTTGAGCTTCAATACAAAAGCAAATTTGACAAAGACTGGCAAGTGAGTTGGACCTTACATTTTTAATCAGCATAGGAAGGAGCTGGGATTAGAATCTCCATAGAATGGAAAATAAAGTTGTTTTCAAATTGTTCTCCCATCCTGTATTTTGTAATATAGCTGTTAGCAGAAAACAGTTAGATTCTTAGGATCCTGTATCCTTGCCATGCCAGAAATAATTTACTTTTTGAGTTATATTTAATTGTCACCCAAAGAGTTGAGGACAATCTAATGAAAAGGTCATACATTCAGAAGAGAGGAGTTTTGGAAGACAAAAGCAGAAAGAATAGAGTTAAAAGAAGAGAGAAAAAGGGAGAAAAAAATGAAATAGAATGAAAGAAAAGAGATGACATGGGATTATTATTTATTCTGAAGTTAGCTGTTAAGTATTTCTAAATATTACTTCACTGACTTAAAAATTCCAGTCTCAAGTATAACTTTTCAATATTTTGTGGATGGAAGTGTCTTTGCAGTTTGTGAATATGCAACTGTAACTTAGTGCACTATGTAATGATTGTTATGACCTTCAACTCAATATCAGACAATGAGGAATGGCTATGGATAATGAAGAGTCAGTCAAGAAACAGAACTTCTCTTGAAAGTCAGAGAAGTTAAAATACAGTTCTGATGTTTCGGGTCGGCCTATCCCTTGTCCTAGTTGTGACCATGACTGAGTGTAAGCATTCAGAAGCACTGTCTTGAAAACCATAACTAATGATGATGCGCATTCCTTCTCAGTCCAGAACTTCTAAGTGTTGCAGTGTTGGAGAGCAAGGCTTTGATCCAAGGAAATGCTATTCTTTCCGTGTCAGACTGAAGAGGCTGGTACCCTACTGCAACGTAGTTAATTACAGCAGTGACTGGGAAGCAGAAACATTTTGGATGAATGGCACATTGTTAGGTAACAGCTGTGTTACATTCATATATTGTCTAAGTACAAATGGGGAAGGGGTGACTACAAAAGAGACTGGGAACAGGCAGCAAATTAATGTTGCATTGTTGTGCCCCATCTTTTGTTAACAAAGAAAGTTCATGTGGATGTCTAATTGCCCATGTTTAACTCCTGTTCACTTTGTTCTTGATGGCCCATAAGAGTATCAATTTATGCCATAATCAGTAAAGTTAAGTGTCCTTATTATTTGTGTTACAATAGTGTGTAGGGTCCACCAATGACAGTGATTATAGACATGGGATGTGTCCACATATGACATGTAGACATCAAACCTGAACCCTAAGGAAATCTTTGGTGCCCCATTTTTGAAGGCAGTTTGTTTTAAAAGTACATTCAGTTGAAGTAGAGGACCAGAGGTCATAGCATTCTGATGCTCATATGTGCTGGAATGATCAAAAAAGGGAAGATGGTGGAAAAGAGATTAAATGGAAGCAAAGTCAGTATCAGCACTGCTTTCCCACCAGACAGACATGTTTAACTGACTGCAATTGACCTTCTTTGATAGAAATAGTCTTTCTACTGGTTATCAAAACCAAAACCTATATTTGCTATAGTAAAGAAAATACTGTACATCAGCCCAGCACATTCGTGTCATATCAGCCATAGCACAAAATGCTACCCACTAGGCTTTATCAGAACTGTAAGACACTCATATCCCGTGTACCTAGATCTGTGTTATCTGAAATGCAATGGGCTATTAACTCACATGAAGAAAGTCTGTATACACAAAGCTGGAATGAAAACCTGCAGCACAGGTATGTGTAGTCTGTGCACCAGTAGTAGCCATAACGCTGATCTCCAGAGAAGCCTCTTTTACCATGCAAGTGGTGAGACTGCAAGCAGGTCCTGAGGGGTGGCTGGCAAATGCCCTTAAGAAAACACAGAGGACAATGTCTCCCTGTGCACCTCTGTGAGGTGAGCACATAACAGCCCTACCTGGACAGTTGACCAGAGGCTGCCATCATGTAACCCCAAGGATGGAAAGCAGAGAGGAGACAGACTAAAAATTCAGTTGCTCTTAGTGCCTCTGGATCAGAAGTGACATTGGGACAGTCCCTTCACTGGGGCAAGCACTTCACTGAGTGACTTTAATGAGTTATGATTGACCCCAAATCTAGCATCAGAGGAAGCCATGAACAAAACTGTGCTCAAGAAATTTCATAGACTCTGAATACCTTACTTGGGGATCACAACTTTTCTTGTGGCTTTCTGGAAAGCTGACAAAACAGGCAGGTGGAACAGGCTGGACAGTTGTTCCTCTGTAAATAAACAGTTAAGTTTTTATAGTATTTATGTGGAGAGCAGAAGATCAGTAGGAGGAGGTAGAGTTTTGAGGAAGCATTACAAAATCTGAAGGAAAAACACTGAGAATTTTTTAAAAAATGAACAAATGCCTTAATTTTTATATATATACTTGTGTGTTAGATTATATCCTTCTACTAGTTACTTTCTGGGTATCAGCACTGGTGGTTTGCTGGCTTTTCATTTGCTGGGATGGGGGAGATGTTTTTCTCGTTTGTTTGTTTGTTTGTCTTGGGAAATAGGACATTTAAGCCACACATAAAATTGCCCTTGCAGCTTTAACATTTGTAAGTACATGTATGTAATACAAATCTTAGCACAAAGTCCCTCTATCACTATTAATACAATGTGATGAAGATGAGAAGAAATACCCAATTCATTTATAATGCCTCTAGTCTTTGCCTGTAAGCCTGCTTCTTTGTCCTGTAGCAGGTCAATTTAGATAAATAAAAACACAATTGTCTTTTGTTGCAAGGTTTGGAGAAGGATAACTTTTCTTTTCAGTTTCAATTGAACAGTTGTCTTACTTGTTCTTAAAAATTTTATGTTTTGTTTTGGTTTTTTTACAGAAAAATCACTGTTCTATTGTGGTTAAGAATACTTACTGTTAAAGCAAAAAATAGTTTTTTCACATACTTTTTTTTTTTATTATTATTCCTAGATTCATGTGATGATGATATAAAATCTCAGACAAACACAGTAATTTTTTTAAGTTGTTTGTTGGCAGTACTTCTAATGATACTTATCCTCTTGATTCTTCTGTGTAAATGCCAGAGGTAAATATTAATTTATTGATTACTACTAAATAACTATGTCGTGAAAATAGAGCTATCATTCAGAACCAAGTCTCTTAACAACTCAAAATTCTTACCTGATAAATGAAGTTATCATGAAGATGTAGAAGTCAGTAGCTTAATTACTATTTGAGGGATAATGCATCCTGGCCTTCCAAACACCAAGATCTTTAATTTTCAAAACCAGAACAATTCTAATTAAAAAAAGAAAAAAGTTTCAGGATAAAATTCTGTCTCTTCTACTTAATTTCTTCTCTGTTTTTGAAACCTAGTTAAATCTCGAGAAGCCAAGTATTTCAGTTATTTCTTCTGAAGTGACATTCTTTTATGCAGCTTTCATCAGACACAACGTTTGTAGCAGGCTGAAGTAAACTTTAGTGCATTCAACTTTAATAAGACTATATCAATATTTGGATTTGCAGTTGAATGACTGATCATGCTTAGAATCTACAATTAAAAAAAAAAATCAAAGCTTCATCAACAAAAAAAATCTGCAAAGGTGTAAAGGTCCCAGATTTTGGGGGTTTTGGCAGAAAAAAAAAAGCCAAAAATGCAGTATTTAAGAAAATAAGCTAAAAGTATATGGGACTATGATAACCTTTTTAGATCATAAATTGATTCTTTTCTCCTATACATGATTCAAGTTTACATTTGTCTTCATTAAGTCATCCAGTGCAGCTGGTTTTTGCACTTCCCTGTCTAGGGGACTGTAAAGCTCTGACTACTGCATGGAACAGAATGACACATGCCAACTAACTGTAAGTTTGCACAGAGTCCAGATTTTACTAGTATGGGGTTGGTTGAAAATCTATCAGAAAAATCATTTAGTCTGATAGTGTTATCAGACTCTTATAATGGTTTTTTGACTTGAAAACACATTGAAAAGAAAAAAAGCCTAGAATACTGCCATGTAAAATTTATTTGTAGCTACAGAACTGTGCTGAAGTAGATTTTTGGTATGAATGGCTACATTATAAAAACCCATTGATTTTTCTTTCCTCTTTGCAGGCTTCAAAAGTCAGTCATGCCTGCTGTACCAGATCCAAAATACATATTTGCTGATCTCTTCAATGATCATAATGGAAACTTCCAGGTAAACATTCCTGTCCTAGCAAGGCTGTGAACTCTACAGCATTGAGAATAACTTGAAAGTAGCTACTGATACTTGGTCTGCACAGACACAAGTGCTCTCTGACCTGAGAGAAAAGCTCTTCTCCTCATGCAACATCACCAAACGGATCCACAGAGCAAATACCAGAGCTCATACAGTGTAGTGCTACATTGTCACTATGAAAAGACAGTTGCTATAGAAAGAGACAGAAAATTGCAGAAGAATTTAAGGGTGTTCAGAGGCACAATATCCAGCAAGATACCATTGCAGTGCTTGCATTCACTTCTGCACACAATAGCTCAGAGAGCTTGCTTCAACCTGATCTTGTGTTTGTGAAGTGCTGTGAAACTTTGTACTGATCCAGTGATGGCACTCATGCCTGTGGAAGCATCAGTCAGAGTAGGAAGCATCCTCTCTTAGCCAAAGAAGTGTACGGTCTCTAAACCTGTAGACATGAAACGGTTGACAAATTGATAGATTACAATTTTTGCTTTTATTTTCTTACTGTTTCCTGAGTCCATGGCATCACATATGTAACATATTTTTCTGTATTAATTGGACTGTCTTTATGTTAATTACTACTAAGTTTCCTCTGAGTGTAGACAGGTCAGATATTTACATTTTCAAACCCAATAACTATATCAAAGAGGAGTAAAAATATTTCAGTGACAAACTGAAAACTTTCTATATATAAGATAGCTTTAAACTGAAACTGAAGAATATACAAATTGAAATTAATATTGAAGCTTTAGTAGGGAAATACTATGTTGTGTAAATCTCCATGTAAACTCAGTCTCAATTTAGATTAAGTCAGGGCTTGGGTCAAAGAATGGATGAGTCTATCAAGGAGGGAACACCAGGTGTTTTATATATCCAAGGTTTTCTAAAGGCCCTGACTAAATACAAAGATGTATTTAATGTGGTTTCAATAGTAAGTAGGAGTTTGTATGCATTTGTGGAATCCTGTCTGCTTTTCAATCATCCTACCTTTCTTCCATCTTATGTATGTCCTGCTTGTCTATATTGCTTCATTTTCATCTTCTCCATTGTGACTTATCCTGGACACATGCCATTACTAAAGGAAAATCAGTGTCTGTGCAGCCAGGTTTATTTTGTCCCTGCCAACATCAACATTTTCATTTTGCTAGGAATGGATAGACAAAACCGATCATGCAACGGTACAAACCAAGATAGAATATGAAGAGCCAGAGCTCATCATTGAGGCAGAAAGCCAGCAAGAAGATGAGAGGAAGAGTGATAAACAGGGACCTCAAGAAAAAATCTTCAGTTTTTCAAGAGCAGCTGAAAATAATGACCCCAAAGCAGCTCAGATTGCCTGTCCGATGCTAACATCCAACACTATGGCTTCTTTTGCTGGTTTCCAGATATTAATGAATGATGACATGTATGTAATGTTATAAAATCTGCATGATGCAGAAAGTGTTAGGAAATTACATAGGGGAGTGGCTGAATAGAAAAGTTCGTCATGAGTAGACTCACATCAAGAAAGACACTAGGCTGTGTTATCTGTTTTCAGATCTGTTATTTCTTAGCATTTATGACTACTTGGGCAGGCTCAGTGTTTGAAATAAATGCCCGATAATTTCTAGAGTTAGGATTTGTTGCTCTGATTGGAGTTTATCTCTAAGACTAAACTGAGCTTAATTTTCCTGTTATGGACAGGAGAGAACAAGAGTTTCTCCATAATGTTTGCAGAGCTGAGACTCAGTCCTTATACTTATGGAGTATGTAGAGTAGTGCAAACTACACTCTTATTCTTCCCAAATTAAGAGAGAAAGTAAAGAGATTTTTTCTGCTAGTGGTCTTTGTCTCACAAGGATCAGATCATATTCTGCTCATTTTCACAGGGATAGGATGCTGTTTTGCAAGCCCTCCTTAGACTAGAAGTCCTTGCTTTTGTAAGCCGCTTCTCCCATTGTGAAACTTTGTACTGCATGGCACGCATCAAAGATGTATGACTTGTACAACTAAGAAACTTCTGCTAGAAAGCTGAGATTCATTTTGAACAATATTTATATTTGAGTCACATTTATTTAAACCTGGTTTTTAGTGCAATCAGCAGCTGTAGACCCAAATTAGAACTTTTTATTCATGTTGCATATACCAGCCTCTTGTTCTCAAATTATGTTCTAAAGATTTCTAAACATATCATCTTTTCAAATATGTTTAAATTAAAATTTTACATGCAATATACTATGCAATTAGACCTCAGGGGGGGAAAAAAAATCTTGACTATTCTGAGTTTTCTTGTATCACTTAGGTTACAAGCTATTTGTAAGAAAATTTTGTAAAAGAGTTTAAATGCTAAAAGCATCTATGATATGGTTAAGGTCTTGCAGATATATCATGATTATATGTTGAGTTAGCTACAGTTATTTACCTGGATATCAGTCAGTCATTAAATGACTTTACCAGTCAACTGAGCTTTGCAAATTGCATCCTTTCATTGACTAATTTATAGAGTAACTTGGAAATTTCACATATCATAAAATTACAGTGATTAGTAAAATATTTTTAAATCAGTGCTTAAAAAAAATTCAGCTCCAGATCTCCTTGGGAATAGTTAACAGTAATATGGATTATTAGGTCTCAAAATCTGTTTCTAGGTGACCCAGTTTACTATACAAAGAAAAATCCAGAAATTTTCTGGACAATAGCTGAGAAGCACAACTGGAAGGATAGTTCAGGCTCATTCCTCTAATTTTTCTTGACATTGCCTCATATTTGATTGTTCACTAACGAGATTAACATGCTAACAAAGGATTTCCCATACTCCTGAAAACACTTCTTCCTTTTCCTAACTAAAACAGATGTGTGCAAGTTTTAAGGGCCTTTTGTACACCCCACATTTCTGGAATCTTTTTATAGAAGTAACCATGAAAACTTGCAATAGCACTGTGAGATTGCAATGGATTTTAAACTAATGCAAGCTGCATATAATTTGATGAGCAGAATCTAGCTCAGCTCTGCTTTTCTCATCTGATATGAATTGACATTATTGCATGAGAAACAAAAAAGTTACAGCGATTTACAATAGATAAGAACCTGTTCCAGTAATGTTTCAAACAATAAAATGGGAAGTAAAGACCTAAATGTATTGCTTAGTTACTTCATGTTTGAACCACACATACATATGGTTGCCTACAGAGCTAGATAGATACTGTAATTAGACCACTTTCTGTTGAGCAAATACTTTTCTGTCTGAATTCACAGAATCACAGAATGGTAGGGGT
>NW_010291016.1:5701-13357 GCF_000700745.2 Antrostomus carolinensis | reverse complement strand
CATGTTGAGCTTCTCGTCCCCCAGCACCCCATGTCCTTCTCTCTGTAGACAGGACAGTCTGTCCTGTGCAGGGACAGGAGTTGGACTCCATGATCCTTGTGGATCCCTTCCCACTCCCAACATTCGATGTCTCTGTTATAAGTTAATACAGTTTTTCCATGCGGGTGCTTTACCCCGTTCTCTTTTCCTGCCTCCAACACGCAGTGTGGCCATCGCTTGATATTCCGCAATTTGTCCTTTTTCCACCCAAAGTGCTTGCAAAATCTCTACTTCTTTTTTTAAAATACATGTGCAAGTGGTTGCAATTGAAAAGATGGATGATGGACCTTACCTTCCTTGCTGTGGAAGCCTTGAAATCCAGCTAAAGTGGGAGAAAACCATCAGGTACGGGCTATTAATAGTGGGAATTACTGGACAGGGGTCGCCTCTCCAGTTCCCCGAGCTGTGACTGTGCGTTCAGCTGCACGTCACGCGGGGACGCCGGGGCTGCAGCTGCTCAGCTCACATGGAATGGGGATTTATGCCGCATTTTTCTTCTGGATTTGCTCCTTCCCTTAGGACTGGGGAAATATTAAAGGCTGGAAAAATCCAATCATCCCACAACAGAGGAGTGAGAAAATCGACATCCCGAGGGCACGCGGTCGCCAAACCTCGGAGGTTTTGTTATTGAACTGCTGGGGGGATGTGAAATGTGCGAGTAAGACTGAGAACGGAGTTTCTGATCAAAATAAAGAAATCTGGAGATGCATTTTAAGCAAGTGTCCTAAAAATAACCTCCAGCAGCACTTAAAGGGACAAGCTTCCAAATATCATCCTCCTTTTCTAAAAACCACCATCCCTTTTGGTTTTTGGACTGAATATCCAACAGCCCATTCAGCATCACTCTGGAGACAGCCCCAGCGAAACCTCCCCTTGGTGGGACCTGACATTGTGGGTTTTTTCCCCCTTTTTTTGGCAGGATGGTGCCTGTTTCTGGCAGAGATGGAGTTAAGGGTTGCTCCGTGGTGCATGCTGGTAAGAGAGGTTTGATGGATGCTGCGAGCTGGGTGCCGTAGTGCTCTGCTAACAGCATGTGGCGAGGATTTCTGGTACGAAATGTGGAACTGGAAGTGCAGCGATGCAGCCGCCTGGCTGACTGCTGAATAAGGACATTTTCTTTTAAATTTATTTATTTTAATTATTTTTTTAAAATTTG
This sequence comes from Antrostomus carolinensis, assembly GCF_000700745.2. Lineage (NCBI taxonomy): Eukaryota > Metazoa > Chordata > Aves > Caprimulgiformes > Caprimulgidae > Antrostomus > Antrostomus carolinensis. The sequence continues at coordinate 12,162 of NW_010291016.1, read as the reverse complement.
AAGGTTTTTTTTTCCATCCTAATGCTAACAGCCATGTAGCGCGTAACCTCTGCGAGAGTGATCCCGCTGTGGGGATGAAGGGTAGGGGCTGCTGGGAGACAGGATCCATCCGTTCCTTCTGCAACGCCGGCTGTCTGAATAAATTTCACAAGGGTTAGTGGCCTTCCCGGCGTCCTCCTGCCATCGCTGCCGGGACCAATCCAGCCCAACCCGGGCACCCGGCACGCTGCCCTCCCCTGCCGCCCACCTACACTGTGGGGGATGCTCTAGGGATGGGACGGGGGGTGTTTAACCCCACACAACAACCCTGGGAGACAGAAAAATATGGAAGATAATCCGTGTGGGTCCGTCGGTGGGGTTTGTGTGGGGGGACGGTGTTTTAGTTACAGACGGGGCTCGTGGGCATCGCATGCTGCATCCTTCCTTGGTTTGGTTTGAGATTTAGAAAGTGCTCTTTTCACTTTATCAGCTGTTTAAAAAATACAGTAAATCCCCCACAGTTCAGATTTACCAAGTTTTACTGCTGCGAGGCTTAAATTTTATGATCATTTATTCTTTTTTGTGAGCTTTTAATGTCAAAAAGAAGAATTGCTTGGTTTGTAATGGGTGAATTAGTTCCTTCTACAGCTGGTTTGGTTGGACCTGTTACTTGGTTTACTCATTCGGTAAATGAGAGATATTTTTTGCCCTAAGAATATTTTTTGCCCTAAGAGAGAATATTTTTTGCTATAGACCAAATGACTGCAGTTGGGAGGAAATGTGTTTGTACTGTAACAAACCACCCGGCCCGTACTGTAGAGAGGCAGAGATGTTCTCCAAGAAATGTTTCTTGGTGAGTAGCAAGAACCCTGAGTGGTGGTGAGCTGTTATCTAAGGCTCTGTGCTGTAATCCCTCATCTTTTATTGCTCCCTGGGTTATTCCCAACATTCCTGTGGCCAGTCCTATGGGACCTCGGCGCTCAGGAGCTCTCTCCTTGATGGGACAAGTGCTGCTCTGCCTGAATCCACACTGGTTTGGGGCAGAAATCCCAGTTTTATGAGTGTTACCGAACAATTTTGGTGTGTTTTCTTCTGGGTCGGATCCTGCGACAGAGCAGAAGAGATCTGCGAGGGGAAGGTCCCACCTTTTAATTTGGCAAACTTTTGGGTTGCTTCATCAGTGGAGCAGCCAAACGAAACCAGACTTGTCACAGCCAAGAGAAGGGATGGAGGGGAGAGATGAGGATTTCTGGGATGCTCTCAACTTTCCTTCTAGACCACTGACAACTCCTCTGGTCCTGGGCACTGACAACTCGCTGCTCACTGTGCTTTACTGAGATCACTGCAGCACCCAGAGGGTCTGTTCCTGCTGGGAACTGGTGGCACTGGGTGATGCACACCTGGACTCCACTGGTGGTCAACTCTAGCTGCTGCTCCTTTGATGTAGTTTGGGATAATTAATAGGTTTAAGGAAGGAGAAGGCACAAATCTGACAAAACTTCATTACAAATCACATGACCATCTCCTCCTACAAAAATTCATTAGGGATCACGTCATTATCTCCTGCCTGGGATTCATCTCACCTCTCTCTAGGTGAGATCATGTTATATCCAATTTAAAAGCTGAGACCTGATCTCTTGACCCAGAGTTGTAGAGAACCAGGCACCTCCAAGAGCTGTTTGCTTCTTCCCAAAATAGGTCGTCTCCCCCCCAAAGGGAAGCCTGGAGGGATCTGCTCAGATTTGGACTTTCCATTTCTGACTGTCCAAGGTAGGTGAGATGAGTCACCTCATCTTCTTTAGATACAAGTGTTTAAAGTCACCACTTGCAAACGCCGATCCCCTTTTATTTCCATTAACGTGTGGTGTGAAGCTGTCCGCAGAGCGGTGCCTGAGCATCAGCCTCCACTCGGTCTGTCCACGTGGACACTCATCTCCATCCTGCTCTCAAGCATCGCTTCACAAGAAGTTGTTTTATCTAAATGTAATTTCCTTCCCCAGAAAAAGCCACAGAAAGGAGAAGTACAAATAGGTCAAATGAAAATTTCAATAATTGAGGATTTACAGCAGGCTTCAGATGACCAAAAAAAGAAAAAAAAAAAAGCTTTTTTATCAAATCCAGATTACCCCCTTTCCTTTGGTTTTGGTTTTCTTCTTGAGCTGTTTTTCTAGCTGGGTGACGTAAGGACATGGGTGTGACAGGAGATCTGCACACACATGGACAGCAGTTTATATAACTAGGCTTCAGTGGAGAATAAAACGCCCCAAACCAAAATTATTCTCCCAAAAAGCTAAAACCAGCCTGATTCCTGTGTGTGAAAATCCAGGGGAAGGTGGCAAATGGCGAGTGCAGGAGAAACAGCAAGTGGGGCTCTGAGGAGACCTTGGTGAGCATGAGGAATGAACCCAGGGAGTTGTTGTCCAAGGGGTCTGAGGTCAGATTATTTCTGGTTTGGGGCTGGGAAGGCGTTAGGTGGCCTTGGCTTCTTCACAACAGGGAGTGCCAGAGAGCACAAAGCACTTTTTTTTTTTTTTTTGCAATTTCACAACTTTCAAATTTGAATATCTTCAGGGTTTTCTATAGTTCTGCTTGTCCTGGTTCCTTCTGGTCACTGAAGTGTCCACCCCTCGTTCTGCCTGGTGCAGGTAACGTGCTTGAGACTTCCTGCAGCCACCAGCTTCTTCTCCTAGGCACGTCCAACATCTTCGGCATGGGACTGCCAGTGGAAAATGTAAACTGTGTTGTGTTGTGTGTGCAAAATAGACGTGGGATTTTAATAGTTTCAGATGTCCTTCCTTAGACTTTCCTATGAACAGAGGTGCCCCACCTGATCTCCATCACCATGGACACAGCCAGAGACTCATGGCAGGGGCTGAAGGCACCACACAGCTCTCTTGGAGTGGACACCCCAAATCACTGCCTCATTTTTTTTCTCCATTTTAGCAAATATTGAGTTTATCAGGTTCCTTTTAACCTACTTCCAGCCTCTCCTGATGCAGGAGCTTCCAGCAGCTCTGTGATGGTGCTTCACGCCAACAGAATGAGGTAGAGGTTGTTTTCCTGCCTGGGCTGGTCTTTTTCTGCCCCAAAACCATCTTTCCCCCTTTTTCCCATGGGAAAATGATGCTTTTGGGGAAGCTGGAAGCTTTGCACTGACCCGTGTAAAGCTCTCCCTGTATGGCAGGGGCCTTGTCCGTGTGCCGCACGTGGAGCATATTTAACCAGCCCAGAGGGGTCTTGGCCCTGGGACATGACAAGCAAATATTTTATACATTTTAGCAACAAACTGAACCCCAAAGCAGGGAGAATGTTGACTTGTAAAATCAATTTATTGTAAAAAAATGTGATGTGCAAACTGTGCGGTAAAAGTCTCGGTGGTGAAAATGCAATACTGCTGCTAGAAGCAAAAATATTTCCCAAGGATATTTTGCTTTTCATTTAGAAATTCCCATGCTGTATTAGTTGCTTCCTACAAAAATTTTTGCCTTAAATAATTTATTTCGCCAAGAAGGAGCTGGTTGAGGGATGTTTAAAATGCTGATGACTTTTAATAAGCAGCCCAGGGAAAAGCTGGCCCTGGCTTTTCGCTGGGCAGGAGATTCCCTGCAGACAAAAGCACTGAGCCTGGAGACTTTGGGTCACTTCTAATAATTTCTTTTATGCTTGTAAGTGAAACCAATGCAAACTTTGTGATTAGACAGGGAGAAAAAAAGGCGAAAAGGGAATTAAAGGGATTTTTTTTTTGTTCTTCACTCTTCTGTGTTCATATGTTAAAGTCTTGGTCCGGTTGGGTTAGAGCTGATGGGATCTTGTCCGTTGGGTTCGTTGACATTGGCCAAATTAAGGTAGAAGGACTGAGGTGTTGTAATCTCCCTCTAAAGAGTGAAGTGTTTTATTCTGCGTTCCAATAACGCGTTTTATTCGGCATTACAATGACAGGTTGGAGCCTTACACCAGTTACACCAGTTACACCGTGGGAGTACAGGCTGGCAGGAGTACAAAGACCACACTTTGTGCATGAAAAGGTTGGTAGGTAACTGACAGATAAAGATAATTAACTTATCTTTAGTTAATTTTGAGAATCTGCAAGCTCTTTTCTTTCCAGCAGAAGTGACTAAAGCTGATGCTCCTGCTTGCAGAGGAAATTTGTCACAGAAATATCCTGTGCCAGGTCTACTTGGTGCGTTTGGTGCCAGGGTTTCTCACCACGTCCCCTGCTCAGCAGATGTCACCTGTCATTAATATTTGATGGTAACAGGGCTGATAATCATCTGATGAAAGTCAAATCCCAAGGTGCCACCTGGCAGCGACCAGGACTCGCTGGGTTGGTGCATCAGCGCGTTGGGCTCATGCGTGATGAGCACCTGCACCGAGGTGCCCACGTGTGGGAACAGTTTCTACCTGGGCCATGAAATAAATACATTATTAAGAAATACATTTCTATAGCTACATACACAGCAGTGTGTGTTTATTTCATGGCCCAGCTAGAAACCATTGAAATGAATGTTGGAAGTTGATGTCCAGATCAAGCCTGCTATGTCATGAAAGTTGGATGAAACTTTGAGGAGGATCTGGGCACACGTGGCTGTGGTACCATTGATGATGGACACTGCTGCAGCCTGCTTCCAAAAGCTGAAATGTTGATTCAACCTCTTTCCAGATTTATTGAGAATTCTCCTGGGGGGAATTCCAGCGTGTGCTGAAGGCAGGGAATGTTCATTTTCTCCCCAAGTGATGCCCTCTCTGCCCCTTTTCCCTTCATTCCAAGCAGCCGTGGAGATGAGTTTCCCCTATGCTGGGCACTGGTGGGGCCGCAGCTCAAGTGCTGGGTTCAGTGTTGGGCCCTTGAGTCCAAGAAGGACATGGAGGTGCTGGAGCGTGTCCAGAGAAGGGAACGGAGCTGGGGAAGGGTCTGGAGCACAAGTGTGCTGAGTTCCCTTGTGGCTGAGGGAACTGGGGGTGTTGAGCCTGGAGAAAAGGAGGCTGAGGGGAGACCTTGTGGCTCTGTGCAAGTCCCTTGGAGGAGGGTGGAGAGAGGTGGGGGTGGGTCTGTTGAACCAAGGCCCAAGGGACAGGACAAGAGGAAATGGGCTCCAGTTGTGGCCAGGGCAGTTGAGATGGGATGTGAGGAAGGATTTCTTTGCTGCAAGGGTTCTGAGGCATTGGAAGGGGTTGCCCAGGGCAGTGGTGGAGTCCCCATCCCTGGAGGTGTTCAAAAAATGTGTAGCCATGGCACTTCAGGACATGGGTTAGTGGGCATGGTGGTGTTGGGTTGACGGTTGGACTAGATGATCTTGGAGGTCTTTTCCAACCGTAATGATTCTGTGATTCTGTTCTGTTCCCCTGGCACAGTTGGAAGCAGATGCACCCCAAGGACATGCAGGTGCTGGTGGCAATGGGTGCGCTGCCCGAGTGCTTGGGGTGCAGGATGGGTGCCAGAGCAGCTCAGCACAAGGCTGGAGATGCTCCTGTCCTCAGAGCTGATCAGCAGCATTGTTGGTACAATGTGGGTTTATCAGCTGTGTCTTAAATACAAAGTGGAGTAATTAGGGAGGAAGTGGCCGTTTTGAGTGTAATTAGAGACCAGAAACGCATTTTTAGAATTGGAAAGGAGATGAACTCCCAGCTCCACCCAAACGGGTCTGTAAATAGACACCCTGTCTGCAGCAGAAATGGATTTTTATTTGTTTTCTGGAAGCGTTGGCTGCCAGCACAGCGCTTCTAGGGGAGAAGATGCTGCATCGGGGTGACCATCCTTCTCCCTGTCTGTGCTGATCCCCGGCCAAACCTGGGTTGGAGGCTGCTGATGGGGAAGTGATTCCAGGGATAAACTGCTGGTTTAGAGGCTCTTTCTGTGGTAAATCATCGGTAGTAACTGTTGTGTAGAGAGCAGAATGTGGGCCAACCCCAGTGAGCTACTGCTCGTCCTTTGTGGTCCCGCAGAGCTGCTACCAGAACATCTGTCTCTGCAGCCGTCGCTGCTGCGCTCGTAGCTCCTGGTGGGGTTAAAACTGGTTCTACATTTGTTAATCCAGCAGAAAACGATCCTGGCCTTGAGGGGGACGGTGCAGTGTGCTTTGGTGGGTTGTGCTGGCTTGTTGCAGGGGTGAACGAACACCAAGGGGTCTCCAACTGCCCGTTGAGGCTCCCTGGAGAAACTGGGGGTTGGGTTCAGCTGGGGTTTGTCAGGAGAGAAACGCTGAGAACATCCCCATGTTGCATTTGTGTCCCTGGCACTGAAGGACTTTGTGTTTGTCCGTCTGCAAGCGCAAGATCTCAGGGGCGAGGAATATTGCCATGGATCAGCTCCATGGGCATTGGGCTCTGCCAAGGGGCTGTTCCATCTCCTGTCCCCCATGGGCAGGAGATCCATGAGGGGCTCTTCCTCTCTTGCTCTCTCTGGCTTTGGCTCGGGCTCTGGCTCTCCCGGGATTGCGGTTTCAGGTCGGGATTGTCGCTCCTGCGGGATCGTGATCTGGGAA
>NW_010291016.1:0-5503 GCF_000700745.2 Antrostomus carolinensis | reverse complement strand
TTATCATTGTTATTTTAATGTCAGTATTATTTTAAGTTTTATTTATTTCCATTATTAAATTGTTCTTCTCCCACCCTACGAGTCTCCTTACCCTTGCCCCCCTATCGTCTCCCCTATCCCCTGGGAGTGGGGGGCAAGTGGGTGCCCGGCTGTGCTGGCTGCTGGCCCAGTGCCAGCCCAGTGAAACCAGCACAGCTCCTTATGTTTCTGCTCTTGGACATCTTGCCTTGAGCCGGTGTCAGCCCAGGACCAGCACCATCAGCTTAGCAGTAAGCTGGCTGTAATTCTGTGCAGCCCGCTAATTAGTATTTGCGACTTGGCTGTTTGTTGTTAATTAAGAAGGCTTGACTGGTCTGATAAACTGCAGCTTTTAATGAATGAACGTGCAGTTGAGTAAAACACACATTTTATTGTGCAGCCATTCGTCCCGCCTGCCCGGGGGAAGATCACTGGTAATTACTGAAGCCTGGGCAGCAGTTGCTAGTTTGTAAAGGTGTGAAGCTCACTGGGGTTTGGATCTGTCACCACGTGTATCTGTGAGATCTCCAGCATGTCCTGAAAGTCCCCGATGCTGCATCCTCGATGTGTTCCCGTGTCTTGGTGCAGGTTTGCTAAATACCTGGCTTAAAATCACAGAATCTGGAATTGCCTGGATTGGAAAAGCCCTTCAAGATCATCTTGAAGGGCTTTTCATGAACCCAACACTGACAGGTCCCCGACTAACCCATGTCCCTCAGCACTGTGTCTACACGACTCTTCAATCCCTCCAGGGATGGGGACTCCACCACTGCCCTGGGCAACCCCTTCCAATGCCTCAGAACCCTTTCAGCAAAGAAATTCTTGCTGCCCAGTGAGACAATCTCTCACTTTTAGGTGAATTTCTGTGTTTTACTGAAGCTTCACCCTTGCTCTCGTTTGGGAAAAATCTTCCCTGGGATCTAAAAACCTCCCTACAAAGGGAATAACTGAAGCTTTGTCTTTCCTTCCAGTTCAAACCATTAGGCAGCCAGTCCTGGCCCCTGCAGAGGATGTCAGTGGGGGTGTGTGCTCCGGGGCTCTGCCTGCCTGTGTGTCCTGCAGGAGCAGGATTTCAATCCAAAGGCAGAAGCGGTGGGACAGGGGTGTAAGTCAGGAGCTTTTTTGGGGCTGACTGTGACCTGCGTTTGGCCCCGCTGTGCCTGGGGCTCTTGGTTACAGAGCAGAGGGGCTGGGAGACTTCCAGGTCCTGCATCATCCCTCCCTTTCCGTGGCATGTCCTGACCTTTGGGAATTGGAGGAAGGTGGGTAACTGACACCTTCCTTGATCCTCTTACCGCGGGTAAGCTGAGCGCCGGCGGTGCGGGCGGATTTAAATGCACATGAGGGTGGCATTGTCCCCATCCCTGGAGGTGTTTAAAAGCCGGGTAGATGAGGTGCTCAGAGATCTGGTTTAGCAGTGGACAGGTACGGTTGGGCTTGATGATCTCAAAGGTCTTTTCCAACCAAGCGATTCCATGATTAATGGGAGGGTGTCACATCCAGCTCAGCCTGGGTGCCTGGCCAAAGCTTTCCCCAAAACCTTGGGTGAGCTGAGCCTGGAGCCTGCAGGGATGTTGGTGGGTGGTCTGAAGGTCGAGGGACCCGTTAGCTGGTAGATTGGGAGAAGGGAGGCTGCACTGTGAGCTGAGCCTGTGTCCCAGCAGACCCTCGCTGTGGTTAACATGGGATTGAAGAGTCATGTAGACATAGTGCTGAGGGACATGGGTTAGTCGGGGACTGGTCAGTGTTGGGTTCATGGTTGGACTCGATGAGCTTAAAGGGCTTTTCCAATCCAGGCCGTTCTGGGATCCTGTGGTGGCTGCAGGTTCAGTGAGGATGGTGCTGTCAAAGCCCTGTGGTCTCTTCCCTGCCTCCGTTTGTGTCACTTCTCCTCCTCCCCAGGAACCAGGTCCCTTGTCATTTCCTTCTTGTTACGGAGGGTTAGCAGGGAAGGAGAGAGCTGACAGGAATGTAGGGGTGTCCTTTGTGCATCTCCCACTGGTTTCTGGGAGGATGAGGAAGCCCCTGAGGCAGGTTTTTGGTTCCCTGCTGATGGGAGACTTCCAGAAATAACGCACAGTATTGGTAAAAAATAAAGTAAAAAAACCAGGATCCAGGTGCATCCATGGTGAACCCCCAGGAGTGGTCCTGGTTACACCAAGGATGACACTATCCTGAGCAGGATGGGAGCTCATGGTAGCTGATGAGCCTCTCAAATGCTGTCCTGTTCCCAAGTCCTGGCTGTGCCACCGCCTGCGCTGGTGGATGTCAGGAGCAGAGGCCAGCCCCTGCCCCAGCTCCCCTCCTCGCACTGCTGAAATCGTAGCTAGACCTGAGGCTGGAAAATGTTTAACCATCGTTAAAAATGTATGTTTGGTGACGCACTTAGGAAGACATCCAAGACCAAAGATGGTTTTCAATAGCTGTGTGCCAGGGTGCCATTGCCATTGTCCGTGGAAGAAGAGGACGTCACCCCATGTCCTTGATGGTGATCACTTCTGTGAGTTTCTGCTCTGAAGAAAACTCATTTCTTCCAAAATATCTTGTCATTTCAATTTTATGTCATTTCTACATTTCTCCTGGCTTGTTTCAGCCTAAGCAAGCTGCTCGTGCCCAGCCCTGCAGCCCTCAGCCCTTGCAGGGACACAGGAACTGCTTGTTCCCTTGCTCGTGGTGCCACCAAACTGCAGCGGCTCCTCCGTTTCAGCGCAGGGTAGCGGCACAAATTCAAAGTGATCACTGGGTGCTGAGGGATTTAGTGAGAAAATGAACAGACAGAGTGAAATAACCAAGTTGGTACATTTTTTTCATCATTTTTTTCATGTGCTTTGTTCATGTTAGACCAGAGGAAATGACTTTTCTTTTTGATGGTGGCACTTCTGTCTGTGGGGATAAATATTCGTCGGTCTGCTTGGAGATGGTCCCGAAGCCGTAGGTCGTGTGAGTCCTCCCTTCAGAGTTGTCTTGGATTGTGTGCTGGCTGGATTTGGGGTGTAGATATAAAGGAGAAGTAAGTAGTTGAACTTACTCAGTGGTTGAGTAAAGTGCAAATTTATAATTTTCATCTGGATGTAGGTCCTGTTGGCCCAGGAGACTGGGAATGGATCACGGAGGGTTTTGCTTCTGTGTGGCTGCTGGGAGTTTATCCAGAGAGGTTAAATGCTCTCACGGGCAGTTTTACTTGGAGTTTGGTAGAGTGAAGAACCCCATATCCAGCCCTTTTGAGCAGAATCTCAGAGCGATGTTGGGAGGAAGATGGGGCCTCCTGCAAGCTCAGCATCCAAACCATCTCCCAGAAGAGCAAAGCCCATCATCACCCAGGGAATGGCTGTCTGGAGTCTTCCTTATCCCAGTGCCTTCTGCCTGGTGGACTGTGGACCTCATGGAGAAGTAGAAGATGAAAGGATTTTGAGTCTGCAGTGGAGCTGGCAACTGGGGGTGGATCTGCTCCTTCTGTGGAGGTTTCTGGGGCTGAGCCTGACACCTGCAGCATGAATTTGACTGCGGATTTTTTTTAACACAAGTGTTATCAGCCCTGCCTGAGCTGTGGATTTGCGGGGTGGGGACTTGCTCTGCAGTGTTGCCATCGTTCCTTCTTTCATGAAATCTGTGGAAAAGGAGCAGCTGGACTCCCAGGACTCGTTGGGTGGCCCACATGGGCTGATCTGGGATTGGCTTCCTCAGCAAGCCTGGAGCTTCTCTCCAGGTGGTGTGTTACTGTGTCTGCTTTCATTTAATTCAATACGGAGCGGTACCCGGGGAGCTGACAGAGCCATCCTAGGGTGCAGCACATAGTTTTGATCTTCTAACAGCATGGAAAGTTTTCTTTGTGCTCAGCAAACTCCCCGAGTGATTTGTGAAGGAAATTCTGGTATGAAAACCTGTGGTTGTTAGAGGTGCAAAGAGGGAATGGGTTCCCTCTGCAGATGAGACGTCCTCAGAGTAGGTATGAGAAGAAAAAAAATTGTGATGACGGTGGTGAAACCCTGGCCCAGGTTGCCCAGAGAGGTGGTAGAAGCCCCATCCCTGGAAACATTCAGTGTCAGGTTGGACGGGGCTCTGAGCAACCTGATCTGGTTGAAGATGTCCCTGTCACTGCAGTGGGGTTGGACTAGATGGACCTTGAAAGGTCCCTTCAACCCAAACCATTCTATGATTCTATGATTATAGATGTAGATGTCTTCTCCAGTTTGAATCCCTGTGGAAAGGGAGGCAGGAGAGTTACAGAATCTGGGTGGCAGAAACCATTTTGCTATTTCAGAAAATAACCTCTGAGAGACAGGCAGAGAGAGACTGAGGTCCTGATGGATGGGCTCAGTCCATCGCGATGGTCTGTAGCAGTGCAGCATGTGGCTGTGTGGGCTCTCAGGGAAGACCTTCTCCATCATGGTTCCTGGTACTGGTCCTTGCCCCACTGGCAGTGGCCATTAACAGTTTTTTTTTTCCTTCCCTGGTGTTAGTTGCTCTGTAAAGGTTTGATCCTCTGAAATGTGGAACCCGTTGGAGATGTGCTGGGCTCCCACTGGTCTCTCCAGTCTGTCTGGCTGGAGATGCTGGGGTCCCTCAGGTCCTTACTGGGCTCTCAGAGGCCATGAGGAGCCGGGAGGTGATCAGAGAATCTCAGAATTGCCTGGGTTGGAAAAGCCCTTTAAGCTCATCGAGTCCAACCATGAACCCAACACTGCCAAGTCCCCAACTAACCCATGTCCCTCAGCACTGTGTCTACACGACTCTTCAATCCCTCCAGGGATGGGGACTCCACCACTGCCCTGGACAAGTGATGCTGCAGGTGCCGGGGTCGTACACTTGCCCTCCGCCGTGGTACCCGTGGGGTTAGTCTGGGTCTGTCCCACAAGGATCCCCTGGCCGGGGAGCAGCCAGCCCAGCTCGGGGGGTGGGTAAAGGCGAAGGCACCGTCCTGGTGACACCTGGGTGTGGAACTAGGGCTGGGTGTGAGCACACGCTGGCAGAGGAGCAGAGCTTTGCCCCCCATGCTGTTCTGGGAGGTCAGTACTTTGTCTGTTGTTCTTCTTCTGAGCTGAGTAATGAAAAAGTTTCTATTTTTATCAGGCCTTTTTTTAAAAAAAAACCCCTTTTATTTTCTTTTCTGGTGATGGGATGCAGCGTGAGCCACCAGTTATCTGGTAATGAGTGGTTATTGCCCCTATAATCACACCTTCACCACTGTTTTTTTCTTTGCTATTCAGAACTATGGGCAGGGACAGGAGGGGACATTTGGCCGTGTCCAGCACAGCTACGCTTTGGCTCTCCAGCATTTTCACAAAAGCATCAGCTGGGCTCATTTTTCTCTGTGCTTGCATTCCCTGCCAGCTCTGCTCTTTGGCTCTGTCATTCCAGTGGAGCAGGTTTGAGTTCTGGCTCTGGAGTTCTGCTGCTGACTGCCAGACTTTTTATTCCGATGGAAATGGAGAGCAGAATATTGTAGTCAAAAGATTGTGCTGGTTTCACTGGGCTGGCACCGGGC
>NW_010291015.1:26349-26608 GCF_000700745.2 Antrostomus carolinensis | reverse complement strand
CCCGAGATGGGAACAGGTCTCAGTCCTGTCAGTGCTGGGGCTGCATCTGGCACAAGGGGTAAGGGGGGAGAGGTGGCTCCTTCCAGCCGCCGCCACCCTGACGCTGTTGTTGGTGAATTGTCGGGCCACACATGGAGCTTTTTCACCGTCATTTCAGATGGAGCTGAGTGGGCTGCGGTGGGGAGGAGTGGGCCTTCATCCCTCCTCCTGACATCTCCCTGTGCAAGGAGCGGGGCCCAGGACCTCTGGGAACGGCCCA
>NW_010291015.1:26056-26276 GCF_000700745.2 Antrostomus carolinensis | reverse complement strand
GTGCCAGGGCGGCTGTGTGCACACAGGGAACACACAGCTGCAGCCTCACAGTGGTTCCTCCCGTCAGCCTTTCCACAGCCACGCTCCCCTCAACAGCTTCTCCTTACTTTTGCCACTGCACCTCTGCATTAGCCTTGCTACTGCTGCTGCTTTAGTGGGGCTGTGCAATCCGGAGGACAATTCATGCTAAAACCAGAACATTAAAAATTCAGAGATGATC
>NW_010291015.1:1288-26023 GCF_000700745.2 Antrostomus carolinensis | reverse complement strand
ACAAAAACCTTTGAAGGAGTCCTTAAAAAAAGGTCTTTCCCTCAGTCTTTGTGCATCACTTTGCACTGTACTTGGTAAGAGAGTGCTGGAAGGATTCTGTGTTTTGTTTTGGTTGGTGTGGTGCCTGCTAAAATCTTCTGGATGAATTAAACTTATTTTTTAAGGGTGGCATCTCTCGTGTCTCTGCTTTTCCCCCTGGACAGCAGCTGCTGTCTCAGAGCCCTGTGTTAGCCCATGTTCTGCTGCAGGTTCCTGGTTAAGACAAGGAAATTATTTGCAAACTTCTCTTTTAGTTTCATCTGTGTTTTTTAGCGTAGATAAATTACTAGACTGAGCCCTGGAAAGAGACACCTGAACTGAAAGACAAGCGGTCTGTAGATCCCCCCGTGGTGACGTACGCGTGGGCGAAAGGACAGCACCGTATCCTGCAGTTTCACTTCACCTCTGGCTCTGCAGATGAGGTTTTACAAGTGAATCAGAGTGTTTCAGCTCCATCATGAGTCTGTGCACCCAAACCGCAGTTTTTAAAAATAGAACACACACAAAAAATCCCTCGTTTATATTTAGGGTCGACTTTTTATGCAGAAAAGATTTGAGGTGGTTCCTTTTAGTTCTGTTTTCTGTTTCTGGCTAACTCAGTGATGTGGGGTGCATGGGAAGGGCTCCTCCCTGCCCCGTTTTCTGTTTCTCTGAAAGCTGGTTTGTTGAGGTTTGGAATTTTGATGATTTCTTCATAATGTTACATGGCTTCTGACTGTTGTGTGCGTCCAGCTGGGAGGGTTGTGTTGTACTCGGGTAGTCACTTGAGCTATTTTCAGTCACTGGTGGGTAGAAGCTGCTGCTTGGGTGGATGGTTGCTGTTCCATTGTTACTGGTGAATGGAGCAAACACTGATTTATTTTATAGTTATAAAAACTGTAGGCTCCCAGCACTGAAGTTCTAAAATTTCAGTATTGGATTAAAAGATCAAACAATGTAGATGTTCTCTAAATTGTGTAGGCAGTAAAAAAAATCCAGAGTATGGAATTATTGGATATCAATACAGGCATAGAATTATGTATTTGAAGGCTCAAACCAGATAGTGCTGGTGATGCAGATCGATTTTACTCCCTCAGCAGCACCGGGAAGGAGCTGCCAGGAGAGCACCTGGTCAGTCCACAGACCTGACGTTGGGCCACGTAGAGGGAGGATGCAGCTGAACCTGCAGTTTTCATACTCTTTGCTGGAAAGTGGCTTCTTGGAATCATGTTTCTGGAAAGTGTCTTCTCAACCACTGCACTGGCTTTGGAAGTACAATTGGCCAGGGCTGACCAATGGAATAATAAGGAAAATATTGATCCCCTCTGGCTGATTAATTATTGTCATAAAATGCATAAAATTTACCACTGTTACCTCAGTGAGAATAATTCCTGAGATCTTAACTTGTAATCTGCAGGGCCAGGTTGTAGCCCTGACTTTGTTGTTGCTCTGCAGGCTGTGCACTTTGTTGGCTCTGTGTGCCCTGCTCCCTTGTGCAGCTCTGGGTCTCTGCTCCCGGCGTGTGGCCTGTGCCTCGAGACCTGGGGTGAGCAACAATGCACAAAGGTCCTGCTCAGGTTCTGTAAAAATAGACCAAAATGTGGTTGAAAAACATAATTTCTTTTATTTCTTTTCTGCCTCAATATTTTTTTATCACCTTCTGTGGAATATTTCTGTTGTTTTTAACAACCTTTGTTGATAATCTGTGTAACTTCTGGGTGTCCAGTCTGAGCCTGGTCCACATGATGTGTTGAAAACGGCCATCCTAGGAATTCTTGCACAAATTGACTCAGAGTTCTGTTGCGATGAATAGTCTGACAAACTGGTGGATTTTCCAGGAAACCCAACTGCAAACTGCCTGGCTTCTGCGTAAGGGTGTTCAGAAACCTTGTGAAGATCCAGAGTTTTATCATGAAGCAAATGAGTGAAGTCATCTTCCTGGAATCTGTGGTCATTTGGGCTTTGGATTGTGGTGAAACCCAAAAGTTCCTCGTAACCAATTCTGGTAAAACTCGTAATCAGGTTTCTCCTTGGTCTGTGGTGGTGGCAGAATGCATCAGGGTGGGTCACAAGCTGGTGGCCGTCCGTTGGCCCGAGGGACCTGGCGTTCCTCCGGGATGAGACCAACCGCCTTGCTTCTCCTGCCAGTTGGATTTGCAGACCAGGATGTTTTCTGCCAGGTTTGGGGATGTAGTTCAGTCCCTTGCTCATCCATTCCTGGATCTCCTGGGAGCTGCTGCTGCTAATTGTGCTGAAATGTGGTTTTGTCATGTGGACAAACTCCTACCAGGGGCTGTTCTGTGACCTGATGAATTTGCATGCGTGACGCCTCCAGAGAAGAGAAGCCTTTTGCTTCTCGTCACCCCCCGGAGCGTGACTGTTAGCAGCAAGTTGGTTTCTTCCCAAAGTGACTTCAAAGGAAATGAATTTGTTCTGAAATTTCTTTTTAAAGAACGAGCTTCCTGCTGTTTCCCTCACAGTTACTTTGAAGTCAGCCAGAGAAGTCTTGACCTTCTTTTAGTGCAGAGTGCCAGTGGCGCCCTGGCAGGGGCTGCCTGCTCTTCCTCAGTTGTGGTTCTTGGCTTGTACCTGTTGAGACACCCTCAGTCCTTTGGCTGGTCGTTCTGGTGACAGGACTTCGCTGCTTTTGCTAGGACTTGCACTCAGGTGCTTTGTGTGTTGTAGATTTTTATTTAGTTTTAGTAAGTTTGAGGGGGTTGAGGCATTTTTCCCTTTTGTTAAGGAACTTTCAGAGCAGCACGATTTTTAAAACATCCTTACCTGAAATAGAAACAACGAATCTTTAGCCGAGCTGAGAACTAAGCTGGACATGAAAGTGACCGTTGGCCACGGCAAAGCTGCCGTGCGTGTGATAAAGATGATTCAGAAGTGACTGATGATGGGTATAGCTGGTACCACAGTGGCACTGCCAGGCACCAGATCCGTGGGTGTTTGGGACAGTTCACATCCTCAATTTCTTCAGCTTCCAGCCTGGTTCCTCTCCTGTGTTCCTGTTCTGATGCGAGAGTAGTTTCCCCTCACCTCCCCTGCCAGTTAGGGGAAGGAGCTGATGATGTTAAGAACTGTTCTCCCACCTTCTTCTTGTGTTTTTCAGTTTCTAGATTTGGCTTTGGTGGTTCAGTTTGGGTTATGGGAAGGGAAAGGCGTTCTTGCCATTGTGGATCTTACCACGTGTTGGCTCTGCTTGTGTCTCTTTCTTTACCTCGCCGGTAAAGGGATTCGGAGGCTGTTTGTGGGAAGCTCCATCGTACAGAATTTCTCTGTCTTTCTTTTCACAGATCATCATGGCTTCTTCTAGCCCCATTGCTCACCCCTCCTGTTCCTGTGATCACAGCCCCACCTTGTTCCCTTTGTCCAGAAGGAGCACACAGGTTCCAGTGGATCAGGAATCTGGTTCCAGAGTTTGGGATCTCCAGCTCGCATGTCAAGGTGCTTTCATCCCCAGCTGAATTCTATGAACTCTTGAAGGTGAGTTGTAGATTCAAAGTTGTGGGAATGGTTTTTGGGGGCTGGGAGCTGCAGTGGTTATGGACAGTCATGGACAAGTTGTTAGGAAGGAACATCTGCAGGTTACTGGCCAACCTTCTACCTGAAACAGGACTGTTGTCAACAGTAGATCAGGTCAGGTAGGCTTTGTCTAGCTGAGTCTTGAAAATGGCTGAGGATGGAAGTGCTGCCTCTGGGTGAGCAGCTCCAGTGCTGTGCTCTCTCAGTAGTTCACAGAGCTGAGCTTTCCAAAGCACTTTAGCCACTAGGAATTGGCTAAAGTGATTCTCCTCAGGTGAGCCGCAGCTCTTCTGTGGTCTGGATCATGAGCTCCCAGTGATCGCAGAGACCGAGGATGAACCTGAACTTATTTTCTGCTGCTTCCAGGTGCAGATCAAAACAGCCAAGCAGCGAGTGGTGATGGCTTCACTGTACCTGGGAACGGGGCTCCTCGAACAGGAGCTGGTGAGTGCGGAAAGGGATTGGGAAGGCGAGAAAGTGAATGCAGAAGGGAAACGCCTGCCTTTGCAGAAACATCCTGTTCTGCAAGAGGTGTATGTGGGGTGCAGTTTGTGAGCTTGTAGCGTCCTTAAGGCTTCCATACAGGGACTCACTTCCCATACCTTTTCCCATCTCCTGGAGAGTTTACTCGTGGTTCCTGGCTGCATTGTGGACTTGTACGTGGGGTGTGGGAGGCAGGCGTGTGGGAGGCAGGCGTGCCGAGTTTCTCTTTTAGGCCTAGTACAGAGCCACGGAACTACAGAACTGTTTCAAGGGATAATGAGCCTGGATCGTTCAGGCTGTTGGAGGTTACTGGCCTGCTGTTCAAAGGGCTTTTGCAGAACTGTGGGTAATTTTTTTTCCCTGGCATTTTCCTGGAAAGTTGTATTCTTGAAGGTTGATTCCAGTTGTACGTCTGTCCTGCTGTGTTTTGTCCTCCTATGCAGTGTGCAGATGCAGTATTGACTCTGCATTTAAGGCAGAGGTCAGTTTTGCTTCATGTTGTTTACCATTTCTGTTTCGTGTTCTTCCCTCTAGAAACAAAAGCATTAGCCAAGACCTTTAGGGAGCAGCCTGACCTTGGCCAGTTTCTTATGTTAGAGTGCAAATTCCACAGCAGGGTAAAGGTGGACAGAGTCCTGCAGAGGGTTTTGTGCCTGGCTTTGCCTGGGCTTGTCCACAAGATGTGAATTTGCATACGATTAACAGCCTTGTAGTTAAGGAATAAATCTGCCTCTGCACCGGTTGTGAACACCTACCAAGGTTTCTCTTTGGTAATGCAAATTTGTGATTTGGAAAAGATCTTAGGACTTGTTCTGCTAAAATTAATCGCTGTTCAGAGGCTTGGGGAAGGTGTGCCTGTGGAATCAGTGCCCTTTCATGTGTTGCTCTAGGCGGATAGAGTGGGATGCCAGGCTGACAGAAACAAAGTCTAAACTAGCAGTGGTTTGCATGACTAGGAAAGACTCGTACTAGGGTGTGGAAGCTTCCATGGCCACCAGCCTCCTGGCTGCTGAACGCTTTCCTTATAAAGCTTTGTTTGCTTTCTGTAATGAGTAGAGAAATCTCTCTCTGCAGGTGGATTGTTTAGAAGAAACGCTGGAGAAATCACTGCAAGCCAAAGGATCGTCTAACCTCAGAGTTTCCATTCTCCTCGACTACACCAGGGGATCTCGGGGTAGATACTGTGATGCTTTGCTTTCCTCAAAGACTTATTTTACAGTTAGTCTGGATAAGCTGTTTTTTCGGAGAGAGGCTGTCTTGACCAGTTTGACCTACTTGCTTAAATCATACACTTTTCAAAACTGGCCTTTTGTGTACCAATAACTATTTATTCCCTGAAAATCTTCAAGCTGAGCAGCTTTTCTTCTGAAAATAAGTGGTAGGAGTGAGAAGGGGCAAACTCTACACCGTGCAAATTGTGATTTCTTGTTTGCATTTGCCCTTATTCTTCAGACTCTTTTATGTTTTAACTTTTATAAAGGCAAATGGGGATTGTTGGAAGTGGCAGTACCAGAAGCTTTTTGTGGTGACTCTCTGTAGCATGTGCTGCTGGTGCTAGGGGGTGTCTTGATTACGAAGCTTGAACGCTGTCAGACCTGCTCAGTGACTCTTTCCAAGGCCCATTCATCAGAGAACTTGGAGTTCTGGGTGTCAGTTTCCATATTGACACAGTGCACCTGAAACTGATTCAAAAAAAAGGGAAATATGTTAAGTGCCAGCAAATGAGAGGGGTGCTGGCTCCGTAACCAGCTTCTAGCTGAGGAGCTGTGCTGCCGTGTCGTGATGTGTCCTGTCTGGTGTGGTCCCGTGGGTGAAACTCCCCTTGTCTTCCAGGTAAGAAGAATTCTCGAACGATGCTAATTCCATTGCTGCAGCGGTTTCCCGAGCAAGTCCGCGTGTCCCTCTTCCACACTCCAAACCTGCGTGGCCTCCTCAAGCTGCTGATTCCAGAGCGTTTTAATGAGACCATTGGACTGCAGCACATCAAGGTCTATCTCTTTGATGATAATGTGATCCTGAGCGGGTGAGTCCTGCCTCTCCAGGCCCTCGTTTGGTTCGTTTAGCTGAGGTTTTGAGGCAAGGTATGCATGCTACCAGTGTTGTCTGAACTTCATGATTTGTGTCAGGTCTTTCTGTGCTGATCATGTCGATACTCTTCCAAGATGGAAGAGCAACCATAGCTGTTCCACATGAGAGTCTCATGCGAAAGAGAGAGTCTTTCTCAAGAGGAAAAAAGAAAGATTTCTCTTGATTCAGGAGGCAATGGCCTGTTTGTACATTAGTCCAGCTGTATGCAGAGTGAGGTCTGTGACCTGGGCTGGGGTGTTCAGGATCATGTACCTACGCGCTGTTCTGGAACTCAACTCTTCTTTTTCTCTCCTAGCGCAAACTTGAGTGATTTGTACTTCACCAACCGTCAGGACCGCTATGTTCTCATACAGGACTCTCCTGAGATTGCAGACTTCTTCACAGAGCTGGTGGAAGCAGTTGGAGATGTGTCTCTGCAATTACAGCAAGATGATACAGTCCAGATGATGGAGGGGATGGTACACCCATACCAAGGTAGGCGAGAGTTGTCTCACTTGCTTGGATGGTGTGATCCAGAGGAGGGGAGTGACAGCCAGGGTTTAAGGATGACTTGAACTCTGTGCATTTGTGACTTGCTGAGTGTCTGACCATTGTTACAGGCTGTGGGGCGTCCCATTTCTGTACCATCCATTGTTAAGATCACTAAGTTTTGAGACTGGATCTGTCAGAGTGTTCTTGGCATGGTGGCCATCACCAGCTAATCTGGCAGAGAGTGCAAAGGCCCAGAGTTCCTCTGTAACTATCTCATTGCTTCCTTGTAATTCTGCTGCTTATGACCTTAAACAAGAACTTATGTTCCTTGAAAGGTTCTATGTATTTTTGTTATTAATGTTTATAACTCTACGTGTTCTGTGCGTGCATATTCTGAAAGTTTCATGAAAGTAGTGCTGTTTTTGGTAATTAATATTTTGTAGTCAAGTCTATTCTGAGAATCAAATGAACATTGAATTAGGAAAACTGAAAACAAGTGCTGAAGTGGGCAGAGAAGGGCATCAATCTGTTAGGCTGATTGCATCAGAAGTTTTTGTGCACTGCTGTGTGATGTAAGCTTAGACTGTGGGCAGTAGTTTATTTTGTGTGTTCCAGTTCATTCTTGGTTATCATTTTAGCTTTGCCCTGGTCTTTTCATTTCTCAGTGGATTTTTCAAGCTGCTGCTAGTCAGGTTTCTTACCTCTCTTGAAGCTGAATGTTTTTCTTCTGTAATGTAGCTTTGCCAACCTTAAAATGTCTGTTTTTGAGACTTGGGGAGGAAAGTTGTGTGGTCTTTGTGTTTAGCTCCTTTTTGTTCTGATATTGGTGTCCTGTCAGTAGTTTCTCCCACTATTGAAGAGGTGATGTGTAGCTCTGTACCTTTAGGTCTCAAACACAATCTCTGGTGGTTTTCCTGCAGGAGACAAGGTGGCTTACTGTGAGATAGCCAATCGAAGAGTCATGGAGGTGATCAACTCTGCCAGGACACGACAAGAACTCCTTCACGCAAAGACTTTCCACAGCAGCCAGCAAGACAGCTCCTTGTTAGCCCAACAAGGCTCTCAAGCATCTGGAGGTCCGAAGCCAGAACCCGACACCTGGATCTATCCCTTAATCCAAATGAAACCTTTTGGGATTCAAATAGATGAGATGGTCACAGAGACACTGCTGACAGAGGCTGAACGGGGCGCCAGGATATACCTTACCACTGGCTACTTCAACCTGACGCAAGCTTACATGGACCTCATTCTGGGCACCAGGGCTGAGTACCGGATTCTTCTGGCCTCGCCAGAGGTGAATGGGTTTTTTGGTGCCAAAGGGGTGGCAGGTGCCATCCCTGCTGCCTATGTTTACATTGAACACCAGTTTTACAATGAGGTCTGCTACCTTCACCAACAGGAGAGGGTCCAGCTGCAGGAGTACTCTAGGGCTGGGTGGACTTTCCACGCCAAAGGTAAGATGTCCATTTCCCAAGAGGACTTGTTCAGAAGGTGTTTGAGACTCGCACATATTTGGATTACACAACTAGTGAGGGGATGGCTGGGTGCTGAGTCCAGTCTGAGGTTCAAACGTCTTGGCTTGTGTAAACCCAGAAGGTTTGGATCACTCGGGGGACAACCGTGCAAAGTCTTGTCTTGCCTGATTCGAATGTAGTCCCAGAGATTACACAGGCATTGTCCCTGTGGTGACAGTAAGGCACTGTCCTGATGGGAAACTTGATGTAGAAGAAAAGGAAGCATCTGGATGTGTTTATGATCAGTAAGAGTTGTGAGTCAGTTTCTTGTATCCCTCTCGCCAGTTTCAGCAAGGAGAAGGATGACTGTGCCAGGGACCCCAGGGAGGGATCTGCAGCATGACCAGGAAGGGACCTTGCTGTGGTGACTCCCCAGTGGCCCGGGACCCCACGTTCTCTTGGCAGCTGGTCTTTGTGGGAATGATCCAGGTGTTGAGGAATTTGTACCAGCTTCTGTTTATGGCATACAGGAAAGGGCAGCACAGTGAATAAAGGCACCCATGTGCCTTCTGGGAGCTGGAGGCAGCTGGAGGGGAAGTTGCTGAGAAATGAATATTGCTTAACAAATGTAGTTAATGATAAACAAACATAATTAATGCTGTCATCATAGTCTTCTGTAGAAGACCCCAGATTTTTTCTTACTTTAGATAGGTTGTGTACAACTTTCACAAGCCCAGTGCCACCTTGACGAAAGCATGAACATTTTCCCCTGACTGGTTGTTTCTGGCTGTATCTCTAAATTTTCCTTCCAGAAAATGCAGTCCTTGACTTTTATGTTCTCCTACTTTATACACAGTAGTAAGTATTTGATTGCTCAGTAGTAGATTTTAATAATGCAGATAGCTTAGGAAGTGTACTTAATTGAGGATTTTTGGTTTTGGTTTTTTTTCAGTCTGATGTGTGTGACACAGTAACTATCCAGGTTCTTACTGGTCTGCCTGCGTGGAGGTGTGCCAGTGGAACACCTCACAGAATGACCTGGTCTCCTGGTCAGGCACGGCCCTTGGCTGAGCTGAGCCATCTCTGCTGTGTTCCACAGCACCTTCTGTTGCTCTAATCTTCTGCGAGCAGAGCTCTGCACTGTGTCACTGTGTCACTTCCTGTGATGGCTCACTGGTCCCCCAGGACAACTGTGTTACTGTAAGCATACCAATCTGGCACTAATTACCATGCAGATTTCCCCAGGCTTTGCAGTGTGCTGAGGGACATTTCCATTGTTTGCAGCACGCCTCTGATTTGAACTCTGGAAGGATGCAGCTCTGGAGTCACTCTGACCTGTTCCCCTTCAGGAGGCCATGGCCTGAGGTCTTCTCCCGTTGTTTGTTTAAGGAGCTGTTAATGATTGTGGGAATGCCTCTATCTGCCCTGCTTCCTGCCGGGATTTCAGAAGAAGGTTCAGAGGTGGTAGGAGGGGAAAACTGCTGAGTGGGCCTTTTCCTGACTAAAGAAAATACACGGGTGTTACTAGGCTGCCTCTGTGTTGAAACTACAAACCTTTCTAAGGAGCGTTGTGCCTCTCCTGCAGTGAGACCAGCCACTCCAGAGCAGTAAAACCCTCCTCTCAATCCAGGGCAGCCCGAAGGACGTGCCTGCCTGGCTGGGAAGTCCTGTGTGGTCTGTCTTCCAGGAAGCACGTGCTCAAGTGATCTGTGATTCACAGGTTCCTCCTCTTGCTGGGCACTGCTGACTCTGAGTGGGATTTTGTGGTTTGGCACGGATTGA
The DNA here is from genome assembly GCF_000700745.2 of Antrostomus carolinensis. NCBI lineage: Eukaryota > Metazoa > Chordata > Aves > Caprimulgiformes > Caprimulgidae > Antrostomus > Antrostomus carolinensis. The sequence goes on along the minus strand of NW_010291015.1, from coordinate 16,199 downwards.
GCTCAGAAGGCATGGGCTGCTTTTCCAGACTACCAGAGTGCACATGCAGTCAATCCCTTTTTGGGCTGCTCCTGGAAGTGCTTTGGGCTCTCTCTGCTCTAAGGTGTTCTCTGAGAGCGATGCAAGACTCAGAGTTGAGCAGCTCCTGTGCTTGGCAGGAGGGACAGTCAGAGATGTTTGCTGCTTTCTTTCCGTTTCCTCTTTGGAGAGCTGGAAGGATCAGCTCGTAGCTCCCTTCTCTGGCACGCTCTGCCCTTTGGCACATCTTTGGTTCACCCAGTTTCCTTCTGCAGGAGTCACACAGTGTGTGTGAAAGAGAGGACAGGGCAGAAGAGGAAAAAGGAGGAAACTCTGGAGACAGATGAAGGGCAGTTGTGCACAGAGCCTGGCTCCTGGAAGAGGACGTGAGATCCCTAGCTGCAAATAGTGCCTGTTAATGCTTCCTTTTTGGGCCCAGATGAAAGACACCCTTTAGTCTCCTATAGGATCCGGCTGATTTACACCAAACGCTCTGGTTGCTGCTTTGTGAACCCTTTGAGCTCCTGGTAAAATGTTTTGTATCCTCACACACAGCTTCCTGCAGTGTGTTTTCCCCCCAGGGTTACGACTGTCCTTGGTTCGGTTGGTGCCAGTGCAGCTGTAGCAGCCCGGCTCAGGGCTCAGGGCTGCACGTCGTGCACGTGTGAGTGGGAGATGCAAACCTGTGTAATGAGAGAGGCTTTCCTGGGTGTAACAACGAGGGAGGCTTTCCTGGGTGTACCTTCATTAAGTCTACCTGTGGCAGCACACATCTACCTGTCTTCTGCATTTCTGGGTGTGGTGTTGTGGGTGACAGAGGCACGTCCTTTCGGATTAGGGTCCCGGGCAGATGGCTGTTTGCTCCGGGATAAACCTGTGTTACTGCATTGAATGGTGGCTGGGAAACGGCGCTTCCCCTTTCTGGAAAGGTGAGTCACTGTTTGAGCAGATCCTGCCAGGTGGCCATAAAGCCAGAGACACCGTAAAGGCTTTAGGGCTGCCGCGTGACTGCTTGGAAAGGGCGAGGAAGCGCGTTCCTCGTAGCTGCTGCCCGCACAGAGCTCTGGCCCACTGCTGGGAGCCTTGTGCTCCACACCACCCCTGGCAGACGAGTCTCTGTGCCCCACGGGTGCTTTGTGCAGCTCCTGGAGCCCCCCATGTCGCTCTCCTGCCCTCCTGTGGGTTGGGGAGAGCCCGTGGAGGAGCCAAGATGCCGCTGAGCCATGGGCAGTGCCAGCTCTGAGCCAGGAGCTGTAACTGAAAGTGGCAGCAAAGCTGCTGAGTGTGAGCGGTGTGGGGGCGGGGAGGAGGTTACAGGAACCAGCCTTGAATCGGCAGCTTCTTACTCAAGGCATTCTTGGAACTGCTCTGGGGTTCAGTTAGGAAACCTGCTTCTATTTTAAGGGCTAGGTGGTTTTTATGCTACAGTTTCTTTGTTGTAGTCTTTGTGTGACTTGCAGTAGGGATAAGCCGTCTATCAGGGACCTGCCCAGGGCTGTTCCAAGTGCTTATGTTGTGCTAAGTGGAGAGCAAACACTTCTTGGATCGGTTTATACCCAGGGAATGGCTGTACAGACTCCCCCTGGCAATAGTCCTGGCTCTCTGGCATCCCCAGCTGTTCTTTCCTGCTGTGCCACAGTTGTGTGCTTGGCAATAGCGAGGTGTTTCCATCTTCTGCTCGAAAACAGTCCTGGGTTGCATCACCCTTGCCCTTGTTGCACTGGCAAAGTCGTGTGTGAACTGCAGTGCTGAGTGGACCTGGGAGTCTTGCATCCTGGCAAGAGTTTGATTTCATCTTTGGGTGGCTCCTCAGGAAGTGAGTGGGTGTAATAGCTTGCACTTCTCTTACCAGTCTTTATTTCATGTGAATTCACCTGTTGGAGCAGGGAGATGCCCCTTCATGTCACTGTCTTGTCTCGGGAAAGGGGTTAGTCACTGTGCAACTGTGCTGCTTCCAGTTCTGGAAGTGACTGGTCCAGGCCTGGTGCTGTTGCTTGGTGTACATTTTCCTTTACTGAAAAACTGTCTTATTTCAGTGTTTCTGAGAGGTGCTGTGGTGCAAAACGGCCTCTAACTTAGTGACAGCGACTGATTCTCGATTGTTTTGGGGGCCCTCCATGCAGTGTATTTACACTCTTAAGAACATGTCCCTAGGGCAGCACTGAGAGTCCTGCAGCCCCCCTAGTTCAGAGCACGTGAGTTTGGACAGTGGAAGCTGTGTGAGGGTGCCCCAGGATTCCCACAGAGCCTTAGAGGACATGCTAGGCATGTCCTAGCTCGCTTTGTGTCCTGGTCTCTTACAGTTACTGTACTCTAACGTGGTTTAATTCGTTTCTTCTAAGGGGGGCGATTGTTTGAGGATACCCCGCTCATTTCCTTTGCTCTGCTTCCTTTCTTCCCCTGTTTTTCCACAGGCCTCTGGCTGTACCTGGCAGGAAGTGATCTTCCCTGCCTGACCCTGATCGGCTCTCCTAATTTCGGATATCGATCAGTTCATCGTGACTTGGAAGCTCAGGTTGCGATAGTGACAGAAAATAAAGCTTTGCAGCAGCAGCTCCATCAGGTGAGTGGCTGATCACGGGCAGATAACGTGGATGTTGTGCTTGTGGGTCACGTAGGGAATGCTGATGACCTAGTTGCAATAAAAACCTGCAGCTACGATAATTCAAAACCTTCTTGAGCGTAGGAAGTCTCAAGGAGCTGTCAGTTAAGTGACTATTGATGAGATGCCTCCTGCAAGTGCCTGTTTCTGGGAACTGGAGGCCATAACGGGAAAGAACATGTGTCCCCAGTGAACTCGAGTGTCGGGAGCGCTCAGGCGCTGGTTGCTGAGAGACACGGCGTTCGGAGAGGATCTGCTGGCTCCTCTGCTCACTGATCACACAGCACGTTCCTGGGCCTTCTCCCCAATATTTGGGCATTGCCAAGGTAGCACCATGCCCCAGGATAATGAGGTCAGGCCCTTTGAGCTGCTGATCTTGGACTTCTGGAGGATTTTGCTTCTTAAGCATTTGGGAAATCCTTTGTAGGAATATAAACACTGATCAGATAGCTTTTGGGTGGCTGCCCACAGGCTGTGCACAAAGGCAGGGGATCTTAGAGTCGTTTCTGTAAGAAGAGGATTTCTGGGCTGGTTGGATTGCCCATTAAGTTGTATGACATAATATAATCTTGAATAATAATGTGACCTTGTATAATCTTGACACAAACATTTTTCAGTGGTTTAATGTCCAGTGTCCCCCCCCTTTTTTCTTTTTTTTGTTTTTTGTAATTAGGCAGCTTGGACTGCCCATCACTTTTGCTGCTTCTCTAAATCCTGTCTGGTTCTCCATCTGCCTCGACTCTGTATCTTCTGCTGGAACTGACATTGTCCCAAATAATTTCTCATGTAGTGTCCTGATACAAAACAAATCGGTTTGGTGCCTCTGTGTGTGACTTAGGGATCTCAAAATGCATCCTGTTAAGCCAGGTCCTGGCATAAGGCGGCACAGTTGTCTTCAAGATCAATGGGAATTGCCCTGTTGCATCAGGGCTCTTCCACCGGGTGAGTCAGAGAATATCTAATCAAAAAACAATTCTATTACTGGAAGAGTCGCTTGAATATTTCAATTCATATCTTGCCTCTTCTTGTTTCTAATGGAAGGGGAGAATCAGTGAAAATATGACAAAGGAATTTTTTCCAGCAGTGCTGCAGTGATCTAATTTAAAGGGCTTTAAACCATTCCCATTTGCTGGAAGCTGATTTGGAGCTTGGCTGTTTGTTTACTGTTCTGTGATCTTTGTTTAGAAGACTTAATACATTCCTGGTATGCTGCCATGAAATCACTTTGCTGATGTAATGTTCAGTTCCATTTTAAAAATGTGTGATGAGATTTGGGAAGAAATTTGAGTGGTCTGGGTGTCTTTGGATGCTCCACTGAATGAACTGAGCTTCAATTCAGATAACTGGTCTCACTTCCAGTGGCTGGATGACGACATTGTATCAAATGACCATGGTGCAGGATCTTCACAGCAGGACTGTAGCTCTTGGAGCATTTTGGGTTTCTAAAATTAGACTGATTTGGCACACAAATGTCTTCCTTCTCCTGTTGTTTAATCTTGTTGGTGTTACTTTCCAATGCTTCGTTCCTGTTTCCCTGTTCCACCCTGAATTTAAACAGTGCAGAGTATTTTCTGTTGTTTGTGACAGCTGAGCTAATGAAAAAAAAAAGATTAGGAACAGACCTACAGTAGAGGGTCTGCTTCTTGTTTGCCTGCAAATCTAGACACCTAACTGGCTTTGATAAGAAAACCGCTTCTGCCCTTGATCAAACAGCTGCTTTCACGTGCAACGCGAGCATGAATTATCATCATGATGGTTCATTTCCTCCTTCAGCAGTATTGTGTACACACTGGAGAAGCCTAAGTGTTTCTGGTAATTTAGCTGAAATCATGACTGCATATTCATTTGAAAACACAGTGCTTGAGCTGTGTCTAGAAAGAGCTGCGTAAGCCAGTCTCTTGAGATTATGGTAAGGTTTCCTTTCCTGACAATTACAGAGAGGGATTTAGGATTTTTCTGAAACTGAAGCTTATCTCTCTTGCAGCTGTGGGGCACAAAAGGGCAAAACCTCCTACCTTTGCTCTTTGTAGAGTTTAAATTGTGAATTCTTGAGGTTTGGTTACTTAGCACATGGATAGTCCTCAAAAAGTGGAGTGCTGGGGCAGGTGAAGGACAGAACCTTGGTGGTGCAATTGCTCTGTGAGTTGTGCTGCATGGAATGAGACTCTTATGTTGAGGCTTGTGGGAGAAAAGATGTGTCCTTTTGGCAGGATCCATGCCCAGTTTTATCCAAGAATTCACTTTTCTTAAAGGCCAGTATATAACTTATATATAATTTAACACTTAGGATTTACTGGGATGATGTTTCTTTCCCTTTATAGGAGCAGGAGCAGCTTTACCTCTGCTCAGGTGTAGTCTCATCAGCAACATTTGAGCAGCCAAATCGTTATGTGAAGCTGTGGGTGAAGCTGGTAACACCTCTGATCAAGAATTTCTTTTGAAAGAAGTAAAGTTGCTGCTTTGGGTGAGTTTTCTGCCATTCTTATGGGGAATTTGTATTGCACTGACTGCAATTATTAAATGCAGCACTCTTTATCATGTGGAAGAAATAGGTGATGGGAACAGATGATGTGGGGAAAAACCAAGCATCTCTCTTTTCTGCTGGGGTACTTGGCACTGACTGGAATCATTGCTCAAGGTTTCATGTACTAGAATTTCTGGAAGGGGCAATGAAAGAGAACAGATACAAGGGTATTTCCCATGCACAGAAATACAACTTCCATTTCTGAAATGTCCCTCTCAGGGTTTTCTGGAGACGGTCTGTTTTTATTTGATCTTGAGCAGCTAATAGAAAACATTGTTGGGATATTTAAAATGTTTTGTTGTCTTTTTATCTGATCAGTGCTTTGCTTTAACCTTGTAGATGTTGGTTAATTGGGGCAGGTTTTTTAGTGTTTCTGCTTTGTCCAGTGTCCTGGATTTGCCTGGCTGTTCAGCTGCCCAGTAACCGGAGCCCTTCCGAGCTTCGCGGAATCGCTCGTAGGTTTTTGTCTGGGCCGTGCACTTGGTCCCTGCAGTTGGCACCTGAGCGTGTGCCCTTGGGGCTCAGTGGTCACACATCCATTTTATTTACGTCTCTGGGGTTGTGTGTCTGGCTCCTTCACATTAAGATGTGTTACCAGTGACTTTCATGAGCTGTGGGGAGGGCATGAGAGGCCTTTTGGTGCCAGTGTGATTTTTGGATGTTACTTGCTGAATGGGAAGCTCAAACTGTAACACATGCCCTGCAGAGAACTGGGTTGGGAAGCCAGATAAAAATGTGTTAGAGAACAGGCTTGGGGTGCCCCGTGAGCTTCAATGGTGAGTATGGGCAGTGTGTTCTGATCTTGTATTGCCAGCAAAAGGGATTTCTGGCACCTGAAAAGGCTGAAGGTGAGTGTAAAGCTTAATGGGAATTTATTCTAAATGCTGCTGCTCTGCAAAGAAACAAGCAGCTCTCCCTGCCTCACCTTGTGGCTTTTCTTACTGCTGGCTCTGAGGGCGGTTTTATGCAACTGTAGTTTAGAACTAATTGTTCAGGTATTTCCTGGGGTGGGATTTTGGTGAATCATTTTATGCTAAAGGGACAGGCATTGGCTTCTGTATGGTGGCCAGAGCAGATCTAATCACCCTAATAGGCGTTACTGCTGGTAGAAATTATTTGTTGTGAAAGAAACAGTAGAGTAGATTCTATAACCTAGAAATAGAAATAAATGTACTTCAGAGAGTCAGCTGTTTGCAGCTGGACTTTCTCTGTGTTGTACAGGTTGACTCGTGGGAGAACTGGGTCAAATCTGTACCTTTCTTCTTCCACCTGGTCTAAACAGACACATGTTTCCATGCAGGAATATGGCTTGATGAACTTCTGCTCCCAGTTAGCACTGGGTGATCAGACAAACAGCTGTGGAAAGACAGAGAGCTGTGAGAAGGAAAAGAATCCGGGTAGTTACACACCATTGTTCCGTGGTCTGGCTCTCCACCAATTGAAAACCAGTGTCCCTCATGAGAAACTCTGCCTATTTAAGAGTAATCTCCACAGGACAGCAGTTCCAGCAATGTTTTTATTGATGCTTTGCTAAAATAGTTCTGGTACAATCAAACTGAGTCCAAGTTACACAACTTTGAGGTTTTTTAGCAACTAAAAGCATTTGCTGTTTTCCGTAGTCAAAGTTTAGGGCTGCAGGAGCAGAGCGACACCGGCGAGGATCCACTTAGCAGCTTTTTCTTTTGTCTTTAGGTTAAAGGTCCAGACATAGGTGGGACCTCGCATCCGTGTCTTATAGACAGGACATTCATAGACGTTCTTGGTGTCCATGCGGTCCACAGGGATGGCTCTGATGAAGATGACTGGCATCATGGGCGTCAGCTCCTTCAGCCGAGCGTCTGTGATCACACCAGACTGGATGTCCCAGCGAGCGCCTGCAATATTAAATTGTTGGGATACCAGTTACCTGCTGGCTTTTTCACTTGGAGGGGGCTGTTTTCATACCTGCTAATGGGTGGGAAGGAGTTGCTCTAGCAGCACAGTCGAGGGATGGAGGGGGAAGGTGGGGTAGGCATGGCTGAGGGCTAACGTTATCATCTCACTGTGACTCATGAATGTGTTTTTGCCTTACTCTGTGTGGGATGTCTAAATAAATTCTGTCCACGCTCATCCCTTCAGCACGGGTTGGCACAGCTGAAGGTAGAACTTGGCTGTGGTGGGAACCACACTGGCTGTCCTGTGTGGTCTGTGCTCTTGTTTAAGTGGTGCTGCTGTCAGTGCCATCTCATTCCCCCTCTGTAGCAGTAATTACTTTAGGTTCTCAGTTTCCTGGTTTGTCTCACGCACACGTCCAATAAAAGCGTAATCTATTTATTCATTAGAACCATGTAGCATCAGGGTCATGATACACAGTCTTAATTTCCAAACAACAGCTTCTGGTTTGTCACAGTCTGCTTGTCACCCGGGCGGGTGCTGCCCTCAGCTGGCGTCTCTCTGACATGAGCGTGGAGTGAGGCTCCGCTGCTTGGGGCTTTTGCAAGAGCCGTACAAATTGGATAAGCCAGTGAGTACCAACACCTGCTCTGGGGGCAAGGATTTTTAAGGCTGAACTAGGCTTTCTCTGCACCTGAAACATCTCAGAACAGATCCAGTCTTTTACCTTCCATGAATAATCCATGCACATAGGAGCCTTCCCTGGGTGGAGCTGTTATCTCCTCGCGGTTTTTCTTGGTCACTTCCACTGAAAGACACATCTTGTCCAGTGGCCATTCGTTTTTTCTGGCCATGGACTGCATGATCGCGGTGAGGAAGGACTGGGGATTGAAGAATCCTGCCAGCCACACTGTTGCAGGCAGCACAAAGTCCGTTGTCCAGACTTCCAGTTCCTGGAAAGGAAAAACAGCAAAGGACTTCAGAGCAAAGCATGGCCCTTGGGCAGCAGAGATGTGACGTGACACTGTACCTAACACCAGCTTCAGGTGATCTTCCAGAGGGGAGACGAGGATGGAGGTGGTCTGTGATGAATAAATAGCAGATTCCACTGCAGCAATGACACTTGAACCATTCATTTGGATTGCAGTAAATAGAACTATTATTTTTTTTAACAAAGCCACACTTCAGATGGTTCTATTAAATATTTTTTTCTTCTGGGACATGTAAAGTTACGAGGGGGGTTAGCTAATGTTCTTTTGAACCAGTGATATACTCTAATGGTGAACCCTTTTCAAACTCCTCTTGTTCTTGGGGTAACGGGCCATTTCAGGTACTTCAGACTGCTTACATGAATATTGAAAAATAAACTAGTTAACCACTGTACACTGATGGAGGTGATTCCTGGTCTTCTGTGGTATTCGCTTGCTCCCTAAGCTTTAACTTTCACAAGCAATCTACTCACCCTGATGCGCAGGAGCAGGTCTGCGTACCAGGCTCCTAAACTAAGGAGAGAGGGATAGGCGTAACGCGTCCAGGACTCGGGGACGCTGTCGTAGAAGAGAGCGTTTGCCAGATCTTCCATGTCCGAGGTAATCGTTAGCTCTCCCTGGAAACAGAGAGGAAAGCCTGGGCAGTTTGATCTGAAGGGAGCAAGACTGATGGGGGTATTTGGTCTCACGCTGGGTGCAGAGCAGGAGGTGGGGACGGTCTGGCCGTACCCGGCGCAGTGGGATGTGTGAGGGTGGGAGCAGGGTCAGCCGAGCGCTTTGTACGAGACAGGGTTGGAAATGAGCAACAGCCACTTACAAATCGTGGCACGTTATCTGGCAGGGCGAGGCGCTGCCTGGGCAGGTGCCTACCTTCAGGCCCAGGTCTAATTCCTTCAAAGAGCGTCTCATTTCCTGGGTCAAGATGTTCATTCTTTCACATTCCTGGTAGGCAACTACAACGTACGGGGTCTTCTCCGCCGCTTTCGCCATCATCTCCGCCATGTTGAACGGCTCCGGCAGCCTCTCGATGATCTCGTCTAGGACTGACTTCACCTGGAAAGAACGTGCCATAGAACTGCTCCTACCTCAGGAGAAACGCTGCGAGTTAACAGTTAACTTAGTAAGATTTTTCTTTTTCTGCCTTTGTGTTTTCTCTGTTCTTTTATTAACTACTCTTGGATCTTAAGAAGCTGCAGCTCTTTTTTTTGATAGCCAAGAAAGTAAGAACTGAAGCCACAGAGGCTGTGAAATTCAACTGTAAAATCCAAGCAGTCAGGAGGAAGACTTTTTTTTTTTTTAAATCTGTATTTTTAGTAGTTGCCATCATGAACGGAAATTCCTCAGCCTGCTCCATCTGCTGAGGATGCAGCATGTGAGCCACATTTTGCCACTGGCACATCTTTAGCCCATTGAAGCGTAACCTTCCTGAACACTGCTGACTTGTAGCTGCACCGCGTGTCTCGGAGGTGCTGGAGCAGCTGCTGGAGCAGCTACCAGTCTTGTGATCTGATCCCAGTCTGCCTGGGAGCTGGATTGATGCAAGAGCAGAGAAGTAGGGAGAGAGATGGGACAGGGAGACCCGGCAGCCACGGCCAGTCCTTGCCCTGCCCTGGGCTGTGTCGGTGCTGCCGACTCGGCCGCTGTAGCGCGGCGAAGTGTTTATTAGTGTTCGGTTACGTTAGCAACGCCAAAGACTGGCAAAGGTGCTGAAGTGCAGAGGAGAGCCTGGTCACAGAGAAACCAAGGGCAAAAGTACGTAAATAAAACCTTGTCAGGAGGGTCCAGTGTTCCTGGTGAGCTCTGCGCCAGCAACACCCCTTCTCCAGGCTGGCAGCTTGTGGTTCTGGGCTAGAATCACGTCTCTAATTCCTTGCACTAATTAGAAATCAGTTATTGTCAGATCCTATTCTCCTGTCCATTGTGTGTGGGCCCATATCTGTCCTCCCCCTCTGGCCTCCGAGTTGTCATTGTCATCGTTTACTGTAAAGAAGCAGAAACGTGACTTGCCTTTTCCTCTCGGGAGACGCCTGCGCCTCCTCCCGCGTCCGATTCTTTGGGCTGCAGTTCCAGAACTGTCCGGAAAAGCCTGTCCGAAGTGACGGTCAGGAAGCCAATCTCTGCGTTGGGGTGGAGGCCGTACAGGTAGGGGCTCTCGGGGGGCAGGTTCTCGTCGATGTACTCGTGGTAACCCTGAGCGCGGGGCGGGCGTTGGTTGAGCAGATACATACAGAGGAGCGTGAGTTTTGCTTCAGCTTTGAAAACACATCGCTTTTTGGTGGTGGTGCTTCACAGCTAGCTGGCGTTGCGTATACAGGATGGGGATTTTTACTCATATTTTACCCAAGTTTTTCCCTTACCACCCCAGCCACAGGAATTATTTTTGCCAGCATTCTGCAAGTTTTCATGGGATTGGCAAGTTTTTCCTCCTACGCTCCCCTTCGGTGAGGGAACTCTGACTAGTGTGCATTTATCCAGAGCAGTGGTTTTTCCACAGCACGTTGCAACATTAAATCTTTCTCACCTTGTAATCCAAGCTGGGAGGGACCAAAAACCCCGGAGCCAAGAACACTTCCCCTTTCAGCATCTCTTCCCGGATGTATTCGCTCAGGTAGGTCCGACACAGCCGGCGGTCCCAGTCGTCTGTGATGTGTCCCCCATACATGATTTCACCAAAGAGGTACCGGAGATCATCCCACGGGACCTACGAGGAGAGGCTCGCTGTGGGGGTCCCCAGAAGTCCCTGCAGCCCGGGGACGCTGCACAGGGCTGTGGAGCTGCGGGGCCACCCAGCAGCGGCTTTTAAAGAAGGTTGGTTGTCGTCGTGTGTATTGCACCGCAGTGGCACTGTCACTTCGCGAGTCCCTTACCTTGGGGTTGGCCTCCAGGTAGTTGTACAGGACGTTAATGGATATGGTCAGGTCGCCGTTGTTGAAGGGGTAAGATCTGTTCCAGCCCTGAGTGCCAAACTTGCGCCGCTCGGCCACCACCGCGTGGAAGTAACAGAGCGCAAACAGGACACATTTGAACTCAATCTCTTTGCTGCACATCTCTAACGTGTCCTGCAGCGGAATGAAAAGGAGAGCGGGTTTACAGGTGAAGGAGTGACTGTCATTATAAGCCATCAGAAAATCATCACAATAAATAATAAATCAACATCAGACAATTAACAGATGATGGCAAAGGAGAACTGAAGGTTTTAATAATAAAAAGCATAAAATTATCTTTTGAAGATTTGCTAGTTGGTTAATTTTTGCACTTATTTGTTTATAAAAAAATCAGAATCCACACACATACACCCTGCTGACAGCCAGGGTGGCTGGCCTGTGGCACCGAGCTGCAGCAGCTCGACATCCAGCCTTGGGCAAGGCCCCAATAATCCAGCACCCTCCCTGCTTTGGGAACCCTCGGGCAGCTCTGCATGTCCCTAAATCATGTCCTGACAAACTGGGGCTCTGGGCAGCCCCAGGAGGATGTGCCTGGGGTGGGCTGGCTCCTGGCACAGCATCCGTGTCTGCAGAGACACCCCACGATGCTCAGTGAAACCAGTTGGACAAGCCGACCCAAAATGGTTGGAAGGACCCGGCGTGACCGCGGCGGGGAGAGCGGCGCCGTGAGGGTACCTGGGTGAAGAGGTCAAGGGCTTTGTGCAGGTTGGCGTACATGCCGGTCGGCGGCTCGTTGGTGATTTTGATGGCGTTTTCCAGCAGTCCCTGCGGGATGATGTGTGCCTCGGGGGTGGGGGCTGGCTCGGCGCTCATGAACACCCGGTAATCGTCGTGGCTGTCCAGGCTGTGCTGCTCCAGCGTCTTCTCCAGCGTCCCCAGCCACCGGGCCACCAGGTGGATGTTCTGCAGCAGGAACCCCTCCTGTACTGCCTGGGCTGGGGTACAGCCTCGGGAATCACCCGTCCCCCCCAAATTCCTACTGCAGTTCCACAGAGAGCCTGGTTGCCAGCAGTGCTGTGTGCCCCACGGTGTGCCCGGTGCTGGCAGTGCCGCGTGCCCTGCGGTGCACCCCGGTGTGCCCGGTGCTGGTAGTGCCGCATGCCCTGTGGTGCACCCCAGGGCCCTCACCCACCTGCAGAATGACCCAGTGTCCCTGCACGGCCGCCACTTCCAGGGCTTGTTCTGCCACGACCTCCTGGCCCTGCCCCAGCGACACGTTGTGGATCCTCCCGTTGTCGATGGTGAAGTTCAATTTTGTGCCTGGAGAGGAGAGGAAACCGCCAAGGTGTGAGACCCGTTTTTCGTTACTATTAACAGGAGGATGGGGCTGGGCAGCTCTGGCCGTTCACTGGTCAAACTAGCAGCCGCACGCAGCCCTCGGGCAGCTCACCCAGGGCCTCCACGTCCTTCAGGGGGTCGACACCAGGGGAGAGGATGAAGAAGAGGGGCGTGGTGGGGCTGCTCTCCTTGTACACCTTGGAGAGGTCAATGCTCCTGCCTTCCACAAACTTGCTCCCCATCTTCTCCTCCACAAAGTTCCTGCGGAAAAATAAAGCCATAATGTGAGTTGGGAACACACGTAGTCACTGGGCGCAGCTGGCGCGGTGACACCGCGGGGCTCGTGGCAGGACATCACCGTGCTGCGTGCCCCGGGCAGGCGCTGGCACACCTGCACCTTGGAGAGGTCAATGCTCCTGCCTTCCACAAACTTGCTCCCCATCTTCTCCTCCACAAAGTTCCTGCGGAAAAATAAAGCCATAATGTGAGTTGGGAACACACGTAGTCACTGGGCGCAGCTGGCGCGGTGACACCGCGGGGCTCGTGGCAGGACATCACCGTGCTGCGTGCCCCGGGCAGGCGCTGGCACACCTGATGGCGTAGGTCATCCTGTCTGGCCGCATGCACCGCAGTATGCACAGCTTCTGCAGGGCTGTCTTGTTCTTCCACTCCTTGGGGAACACCTCCTTCTCTGGCACCTCGGACTCCACAAACTTCTTCCATCGCTTTGCCGAGCCCTCAATGTCACTGTCCAAGTTCCTGAATTCTTCCATTTCTGAGAGCAACTTCAGGTCCCACAGAGGAGGGCGAAATCACTCCTGGGCTCTGCTCGCCCTGAAGGACCCTCGGGCTGGGGGGTCCTCGTGGAGCTGTGAGCTCGCAGGGATGGTGCTGTGCTGCAGCCAGGCCCTGAGGGCTCCTCCAGCCCGGGCAGGCTGCCAGACTGCGGGGGGCCAGGCTGCCCCCTGCCCCGCGGGGCACGGCTGCTTTGGGGGTCTCAAAGGTATCAGCCCTTGGGGTGAGTGGGACGTGCAGAGGAGGAGAGCAAGGGGACCCCATCGCCTGCCGCGGGGCTGCATGTGGACCCCTGTGGCACCGGTACGCTGCCGTCCCGCAGCGCCTGCTGGGTGCCAGGTCCCACCAGCCACAGGGGCCACGGGGTCTTTGTGAACCCTCCCAGGTGCTGCCAGTGACCTTGGACCCGCTGTGCTGGGGGCCGTGCTGGCCTCGCCTCGGCTGGGCCGGCGACCGCATGGACCAACCTTGATGCCACCCCAGCCCTGGGGCTGCAGGAAGTCCACGGGGGAAGTGACGCCGGCCTTGGAAGGAAAGCGCAGAAGGAAGTCCAGCTCCACCAGGTTCACTTCTTTCTTGAGCACCAGGACCTGGCAAGTTGAGAGCACAGTGTCACAACTGTCCTGGCACACACGGCCTCGGTGCCAGGGGCTGCACTCTGGGCAAGGAGCTACAGAGCATCCAGCAGCAGCACAGAAGTGAGAGAACAACCTGTGTAAACCAATGAACTCACGTACAATGTTATTCAACAGAAGCCCCAAACATTTGCACGCGTTACCTGGAAGGTGACCTGGGCCAGGAAAATGAGTTTGTCTCTCTCAAAGAGTCCCCGTGCAGTGTACGTGTAGACCGAGTAGGTGATCTCGTCCGTCAGGTTGGTCACCCTTTGCTTGAGGTTGTCGTCAGGAGTTGCGCGCTGGATGGCTTTCTCAAAGACCCTGTTGAACGCCTGAGGAAGAGCCGGGCAGGCTGCTCAGCACCTGGTGTTCCCTGAGCAGCATAAATCTGAAACACCAAATCTCCAAGATCCTCCCAGACCCTGTCCTGCCCGTACAAACCAATTCCCCCCTTGCTCCGCATCTACCTTTAGAGAGAACTGGTAGATGGGGTTGATCTTGTTGAGGTCACTCAGGATGAAGTACAGCAGGGATGCTCGCTCGGCCGCTGGCCTGTAGTTTTCTCTAGCGACATTTATTTGACCTTCGGTGATTTTAGCTTCTTTCACCTTGATGCACAAGGGTGGGTGTTATCCAGTGTCCTGCCACGTGCTGAAGCAGCACTCAACCTCCTGCTGAGCGCGGGGTGACCGGCACGGTCCGGGAGAGCTCACCCACTGCCCGCGGCACCAGCCCAGGGGCAACTCACTCACTCACTCACTCACTCACTCACTCACTCACTTTTTCCTCAACTTCCATGGCTGTGCGCTTCGTCGTTTCCAGGTTCTCCACCAGCGCTGTGTCCCCCAGGAAGTCTCCCCCAGCAGCAGACAGCCGGGCGAGCAGGGAGTCCTCCAGCTCCTTCAGCTTGATCTTGAACTCATTCTGGCTCTTTGTGAGGTTTGCCTACAACACCAGCAACCCGGAGAGACGCTCGTCATTCCAGAGACCGCGGCGAAGCTCTGGCATCCATCGCCGGGACTTGGCCCTGGGTGCTCCCTAACGAGCTGCATGTGACAGGCTGTGGACCATCAGCAGCTCTGCTGCCTTGAGCTTCTACTCATTGTAAATTCTCCCTTTACAAACGCAGCCCAGGCAGCTGCTGAGGTACCTGTCAGCTGAGCTACAGGTCTCAGAACCAGCCGGGTTTTTCACGCTGTCACCGAAATGCTGGTGCAAGAGCAGGGTGGATGTGGCCCTCCCTGGGACGGGCTGTCACCCGCAGCGTGAAG
>NW_010291015.1:599-1128 GCF_000700745.2 Antrostomus carolinensis | reverse complement strand
CCTTCAGGGTCTCCAGGTCTGGCCGCTCTTTGGCCACCACAGCAGCCAGGAGCTGGTCCTCCAGCCCCTCCCGCGTCACCAAGAAGTTGATGAGTGTGCACTGAGCCTGCACCTCTGGCTTGTAGTGAGGGTTGGAGTATTTGGTGTGCAGGATCAGGCGGAAGCGCGGGTGATATTCCACTTCTTTATCCCCAATCTTAATGTATCTGTTGAGATAATTAAACAAATTAAGTTCTGTACGCTTGGCAGTGACTTGTCACAGACAAACCCTCGACCCGCCTGCTGTTCCCGGCCACTCCAGATGTTTTCCTCTGGTTGGGAAAAGGTGAAGCGAGGGCAGAGGTGCCAAAGGAGCCCTGGCAGGACAGAGCCTGGAGGAGCAGAAGGAGCTGGCGCCCGCCTGCCTGTGGCTCTCAGATGGCTTCTGGGCTCGTGCCGCTCGCAGGCAATGAGCTATGATACCAGGGGAGGGTGGTGCAGACCCCCACCCCCGCCAGCAGCCCCAGAGCCCTGGCCAGACCCTGGGGAT
>NW_010291015.1:234-471 GCF_000700745.2 Antrostomus carolinensis | reverse complement strand
TGCGAGGGCACCAGGGAACACGCTCTTCTCAAACCACTAAAATGAACTGGGCTCTGCAGACCAGAACGGTCCAAAACGTCATAACAGGTACAAGTGTCCCCACTGAGAAATACTCAGAGAAAACTAGGGGATGTGTCCAGAGGCTCTCATGTCCATGGGGAAGGATGAGGCCCCTGCTACTGTCATGCAAAGGGGCATAAATCAGCATTTTTGGGCAGCAGAGGTTGCTCAGAGTAG
>NW_010291015.1:0-206 GCF_000700745.2 Antrostomus carolinensis | reverse complement strand
GCCCTGCCCTTCTTGATGGTGTTCCTGCCCAGCAGATGATCCAGCACCGGCTCCACTGTCTCACCAACGTCCTCAATCAGCAGCGTCTGTCCTTCGGAAACCGCCTGCTCGATGGTGTCCAGGTAGCTGCGGCCGGGAGGGGAGGCAGGTTACGGCACGGGGGGAGCGTGCGCTGCGGCGAGCTCCGGTGAACACCCTCCAGCTGC
>NW_010291014.1:0-273 GCF_000700745.2 Antrostomus carolinensis | reverse complement strand
GCACGAAGGTGGCCGGAGCAGCCTCAGCTGGTTTTGGTGACAATGGGGACGCCGGGGTGCTGGTTCTCGCTGCTGTCAGACAGGGAAAGGCTTGTTCTCCTGCAGCCAAGGTCGTGTCAAGCGCCAAGGCCGGCACGCACGAAGGTGGCCGGAGCAGCCTCAGCTGGTTTTGGTGACAATGGGGACGCCGGGGTGCTGGTTCTCGCTGCTGTCAGACAGGGAAAGGCTTGTTCTCCTGCAGCCAAGGTCGTGTCAAGCGCCAAGGCCGGCACG
>NW_010291013.1:7015-8039 GCF_000700745.2 Antrostomus carolinensis | reverse complement strand
GGGTTGGAACTAGATGGATCTTTAAGGTCCCCTCCAGCCCTGACCGTTCTATCATTCTATGATTCTATGCAGCACAAGCAGTGAAGTTAATCATTCTTGGAGTTATTTTTCCAAGGTGGCACCCACATGCCCTGAAGGATACAGACTGGGAGAATGGAAACAAGTGGGGGAGCACAGGAAACATATTTCCTGTATCTTACAAGCAAGCAGTAGAGAAAAATCAGACATTAAGACTGATCTAGATGAAGGGATGTATAGGAAATGTTGCCAGCCTTTCTGAAACCTCATTGGAGAATGAGCCATGCTGCAGTGAGGGGAGAAACCATAAAAAGACCATTAACCTAGCTAGTCTCAGCCACGCTTCGTGACTACAGAACTATGTCACAGCCAAAGCAATTACATAAGGGTAGCAAGACCTCATTTTCCTACGTCACTACCCCTTCCTAATGCAATCCTCCCACAGCAATATAGAAAGATGTGCTTGACAGCTACCTAGAAGAATCACTGCCCACCTTCTAAGGGCACACATGCTGCAGGTGCTGGGTTCTCTATGCCATGCAGGACAATATCACGTCTTTAACTTCAGCTGAGACCACTGCACCCTGAGAGGCTGCCTGAGGAGCAGCCATCTGCACTTGGTACCTCCTGATGGGGACATCAACATGGAGAAAGGCCTCCTTGGCCTCCATGCCTCCAACCATCCTTCTCATGACACCAACCAAGGCTCTGCCCTACATTGCCACACTGACACCATCTTCAAGTATTTTCCTTACATACAAGCCCCAGAGCTGCACATCACATGCACCTTCAGCTTTCCAACAAATAGACCAGGTTGAGCCCCAAGATAATACAAGCTTCAACAAGGGTTTTATACTTGCGGCATTTTAGAAGAGGCCTGATAAAGGTAAGAACAAGCAAATGCAATTCTGTCTGTTATTAATCAGTATGAATTGTTTTAGGTGATACTGAATGTATAAAGAAAACATGATCATTTGAATTAACCTGGGCAATGAAACTCTCATTT
>NW_010291013.1:0-6859 GCF_000700745.2 Antrostomus carolinensis | reverse complement strand
TCTAAATAGAGTGAAACCCTCAGTGATTAATAAATGCTGGTACTAATTCACCACAAAGGTCAAAGCAGCAGAGGCTGGAGATGCCAGCTGTCCCACCAAACCCAGGCAAAGCTGTGGAAGCCTTGCTGCTTGGCATCGTCTCCTTATGGGATTTGGGCAGGTAAGGTACAATGCCTACACCAGCAAGCAGTTACCATTTCTCTCCTCACACTGTAGCTTTTTCCAGAAACCAGGCTCTTAAGAATTTGACATACTGAAAGGTAACGAGAGTCCATGCCAAGACACATGGCAAAAGATGTGAGTAAAAAAAAAAAAAAAAAAAAAAAGTTTCTGCTTATTTCCTTTCCCTCCCCCCAAAAAGCCCTCTGCAGAAAAACAAACAAAAAAAAACCAAGACAAAAAAAGAAAATTTTATGTAAAATACCTTTTCTTGCCATGAATGACATAATTCTTAGAGCCATACTTAAAACAATTTTATTGCTCTACACTTATGCCTTTGTGATCCTTTATATGCCTAATACACACTTGCATCAACATTATTTATTTGAAACTTTCAGCATTAAGACAGTTACAATCCCCAGATGCTTTTTGGCGCCCAGTTTTCAATCATTCCTTAACATTACCTTGTATCAAGTATGCACTAATGACTACATGCAGGGATTACAAGCTTTTCTTCTCTGGAAACCAAAGTTTCCTTGGTATCTGCCATATATTAGGTCGTCATTCACATTCCACTTCTCAGTTCTATCCTCTGCTGTCCCATTGCAAGCACCAATCACAAGTCCACAATATTGAAGATTTTCTTCCAATAACTTCTTCTGCTTCTATTTTATAGTTAAGCAAGCATGGTAGCAAGAAACAGAGTCTCCAAAAATAGGTATATTTATGATTATTCAGCAGTATATGGTTACGCAGTGGGTAAGTAGATGCTAGCTCTCCATGCATGGCAGCTCAGCATGGTTTGGGATGGGAACTGGACGCAGGATTCTCACATACTACCTCCTATTCTTTTGAGCAGGCTCTTCAAGCAGCAGACATTTCCCAAACACCTTGTCTTGCTAACACTGCTGACAGAAGGATGAGGAGGATGCTGAATATTCAGCTCTTCTGGAGTGAGGGGATGCCTTGCAGCAGCAGTCCCTGCTCTGCAGGCCCCAGCAGAAGCAGCCCAGTTCTTTGGGGCCCTCCTTCAACATCCAGCACGGCTCCCCAGCAGCACTGATCACAACCCTGGCAGTGCCATACCACAACCGTTACTGTTTGCACGGGTGCAGAGGTGACTTCGGAATGTGCCAGAGGTGGAAGGGAATGGGGGCAGTGGGGGCAGAGCCAAAAGGTGTTAATGCCAAAAACTAAATCTCTGGCTATCACATTGTCATAGAATAATTGTTTATACTAGGCATTTCTAATGTTGAAAAACACTCCAGTACTAACTGAGATTAAACACGATTATTTCAGTCTTCACAAAAACTGAGGAGGGAGGGGTTTTCTTTGTCTCTCTGGAAAATTCTGGGAATTTTTATTATCTACAGATGATCTCTATGCTGGAGGTCCCACGTTTTGAGGATTCAGTGACTCAGAGAGAAACCAGCTTGCTTCCAAGACAAAAAAAAAAAGCTACAGATAGGTATTCACTCTGCAGTCAGCCATGCCAGTTGGCAAACATTAGCATCCTCTCCCCAGCTGTCTGTTACTGCTCCTCTGGGAGACAATTCAGGTCTCAGTACAGCTGGGAAAAGGGGATTTTACAGAACTCTCTAATCCACGTCACTGCAGTCAGCCAGGTTCCCTCCTGAAGCTGGCCGACTTTGCCATCAGCAGACATGGGAATGCTCAGATGATCTCTTGTTTTGCAAAAGTTGTGGGGACTGTAACCTCTAGCTCCTGGGAGATGACAAGCAGCTAAGAACAGTAATATTTTCAGCATGCTCAGCTGGAACCTGAAAAAAGCATCTGTCCAAAGTTTCAATGACAAGTGGCAAGTAAGAAAGTATTTGTGAAGTGCATAGGCAAGGTAAATTCTATTCCTATAATGAGAGAAAGTTTACTGGCATCTAGTTTCAAAGCTTTATTTTTTGCTCTTTAATTTCGTGACATCCAGAGATGATGTCATGGGCCAAAAACCAGTGATCTTTCCAAAGGGATGTAAGACAGGGAGAAAAATATATGAAGAGAGCAATATTGTCTTGCTAGCATTATAAAATAATGGGTTAACAATCCAGTTATGCAGCAATAGGTAATAAATCATTTACACCAAGAGGCCTATTTTAGGGGTTTTTTTTTCCTGCCAGCAAGCCCCAACTCAAAGAACTGTAGTGCTAAGTCCTTTCATGCATCACACTGAGATTAAATCATTTCTTTGGTGTATTTATAGCACATCTTGCTCCCCATCAGAATATATGATATCTTGCCTCTAGAACTGTTCCTCTTCATCAGAAATATCTAAATATTACCTATAACCATAATAAAAGTTACATATCCTAACTGGCAAAGAAAAAGCTTACGCTCTGAAGGAGTTCCAAGTTCTGTACTCAGATACACAAGCTCCTGTATTTTTATGACTGCCATGTCCTTTTTACCTTTTCCTTAAATACATGTTCCTGTGCTTGTAACTATCTGACTGCACTCTTCTGCCCACCTTTAGCCTCCCTTTGAGGAGTGTATATACCTTTTGATGGGCATAAACTTTCCTTGCACATCACTTGGCTTTCATTTTCATGCCTTTCAGTGCTTGACTTACAGTGTACACCACTCTCCACTGCTGCTGGAGGTGGCTGGAAGGTGTCTCCATTACCACACGTACACTCTTTGAACAAAGATAGTCTGAAGCACAGTATTTGCTCTTAACAGCAAGTAAGATCCAGAAACACTATCAAAATATTATATCTATAAAATACATAGAATACAGAGTCTAAAGGGAGGAAGGAGGGTGACAGAGAGTTGCTGCCTAGAGGAGTGCCAGAAGGAGATGAAGTTACTTTCGCAGCCCTTTGGATTCTTACACCTCAGACCACCATTTCCTACGACAAGTTGAAATACCTGGCTTCATTGTGACCTTGCACATGCCTAACGCTGTCTCCTGAGCATAAACTTAAGTCAGATACATTCTACCCATCCAAAACCCTCAGCACTTTCCAGCCTCTGTTGTTGGTGGTTTTGTCTGCCTTTTCAAATTTCCCTGCAGTTACGTACACAAGTGCTCTTGCAGCAATATGATTTTCAGGCTGCATAAGAAAATAGCCACATTGACTTTCATCTCTGCCAATCTCCTCAAATTGTATTAATGAATTATATTTACAGAGAAAGAACTATAAAAATGACAATTGATATTTCTCCAAAAGCCTTCTTCAAATACATTAATTGCATTTCAATCCACCCACCTGATTTGGGCTTTACCCTTAGTGCCATCCCTGTTTTGCAAAGGGGAAACACTGAAAATCTGAAAATTTCACTGACTTATGTAAACGGTCACCAACGGAGAAGTTTGTGGTGTAGATATTCTGACTTCTGTTCTGCTGCGCTGACCAGAAGAGGAATAATTTTCCTCTCAACATATTTTGACATAATAGTATCTGCTGTTGGCTAGGAAGTGCTGGCAGATGTTCACATATAGCAACACTAACATTTTGGAAGATTTCCTCCTGTTTTCTGTTCATAATTGTATATCTTCCCACAAGCTACACTGGAACATTTTATGACTGCTTTACAAATCACATTTCTCCAGAAAGGGAAGTCCCTGCAGCTAACTAGAGCCAGATTACAGCAGCATTCAGGTGCTAACACCCACTATGACTAAGGAGTATCAGGCACCTAAAAAGTTTTAAAATTCAAGACCACAGCATCTAAGCTGAAGTCAGTGGGAAGAGTTCTGTTTCCCAAGACTGATGCTTTCTGTAAGATCTGTAGAGTGACAAAGCAGATTGGTACACAAAAAGAAAGTCCAAGTGACTGTAAGTTTCAAATGGCTAGTTATTTCTAAATCAGGAAGCGTAAAAAAATAAATCTAAATGCTCTTGAATGGACTATAATAGAGTAAAACTACATTCAGAGAGTAATTGTTTACTGTGTTATATGGCCTAGAAATATAAGTACCTTTGAAAATCAGTTACGCAAAGAAGAACTTGTCAGAACAGCCAATTAGGTGCTAAAACACCTATATTGAAAATTGATGCTACATCTAATTAAGCAGTCAAAACTGACTTTTTGCCTAGAAACAGAAGGAAAGAGACTATTCTGCTTTAGCTGTATGTACAATTTTCCCATCATATACTGTTAACTGCCTGTTACCTGTTGGCAATTCAACCTGCCACTTTCATAATTTATTTCTAAAATAAAGAACAGCATGTAGGCTTTCTAAATGTTTTAAGCACATGCAAGGCTTTACAACAGTTGAGAGTGTGGTCTATCAAAAAAGACAACATACTAAAATGGTATAAATATGTATATGGTACAAGAAAAGATTCAGTATCTGAAGAAACCAAAAGGCAAAGGATCACAAGTTAAAGCACCCAGAGTAAGTTCACAGACCATTTAAAGCCATTTGTGTCCTTTCACAAAATCGTTTGAGTCTATGACTAAGGCTTTAGCTAGAATAAGGAAAAAACACAGAGGCATAAAGCAAATTTAAAGTCGGTACATAAATATATTTGAAATTCACACACTGCAAATACATACATTAAGAGGCATACATTGCAGCAATGTTCCCAGTTTTAGCTGTAAGATCAGAACAAAAATGGCTAAGTGGACCCAGCAGTCTGATCAAGGAAGGAAGTTTCTCTATTTCTAAATGTAAGTTAGAAAATGAAAACCTGTCTGCTCAGTAAGAACACCATTTACTATAAGAAAATCAGCAGTCATCTTACACAGTAGCAGCAAAAGCATCTCCAGTCCTGCAGGGAGCTGAAGACTTCCCCAGGGATACTGAGTGACTTCAACCACCATTTACATCCAAGTGTTTTCACCCTTGTTATTCCCGATTCCGCTCAACAAAAGATTGGTGTGAAAAAGTAAAACTCCTATCACCTTTTGGCACAATGAAACTGATAACCCATTTGGGAACTACATACACTTCACAATTACAAAGAAAGAGGGAACAACTTGAAAAAAAAAATCCTTAGTAACTCGGTAATCGTTTTGTCCTGACACTGGGAAAATATACAATAAAAAGACTTGCTCTTACAAACCTCTAATCCTGTTACCACTGAAGTCAAGGGAAGTTTTGACTTTCTCCTTACCCCAACCCATTATAGCACAATAGGGCCTCAACTCAGAACCATACCTTAAAAATTACAGCTATTTTGGGACATGAACCCCACAGCCACACAAACGTGTTGCCATTCTAAGCAGTCATCCCCTTCACGGAGGACTCTGTTCTGCAGACACAAGCCCACCACAGATGCTTAAAACCAATGTGTGTCAGAGTTTCTCAATGCATATGCCCATGCATCTCCACATTAATGTCCATAGTGACACATGCTGGCTGTACTGGGAAAGAACACCACTAGAGAAAGCACCTTAAAAAAAAAAAAAAAAAAAAAGCGCCTTTGGCAACTATTAGCTGCTGATAAATTATCTCATTAATGCAAACATGAAAAAGAAATTCCCTTTCCAGATCTTATCTCCCTTGAATTATAACTCTTCCCCACTGGAAATACAGCCTCTTGCCTGTTGCATTAGAAATACTTTCAGATCTGAGCTGAAACTCCTGGCATGACACAAGAAGCCAGTAATCAAGTCCCCCTATTATAAAACTACCAGCTGAAGCAGAGATTTTCTTTTGCTCCACCAGATGTTGAGCCATACTCCTTGCTCTTGTTTAGATATGTTTCTAAGGAGCATTTCATCATCTTCCAGATAAAAGATCTATCTTAAAGGCCATTTTTAGGCTTTTTTAAAAATTAAAATAGTTTTCTCCGGAAAGCATTTTTGACTGCAGCTTCATCTAAGATATCAGTACATTACTGAAGTGTAATTAAAAAATACACTGAAAATTAGCAAGTGTAGGCAATGTAACCTATCCCAATAAATTCAAGTAGCCACTGAGAGTTATTTTATAGTCCTTTATGAATTACAATATAAGGAAGTTTAATTCTTTTTAATAAGCCCCCTAAATGTACTTTTGAAAGATAGAACAAGACTACTATTTTATTTCTATTCCCAGTATGAACAAAATAACCAAAAACTCTTTGTTTCTCACGAGGGGTGTGACATAGAAACTCACAAGGACCACTTTTCCATGGTAAAAAAGGTTTGTCTTATTTTCAGCCATCTGCCTCACTCCTCCAGGGCACCTCATTTCAGCATTTTGTTCAATTCACATGAAACTTTCAGCGAGCATTTCCTTAGCTAGAACTGGGGTATGTTTAGCGTTTCCCAAGTAAAGCAGAGGAGTGGGTGGTGCTATTATTCATCGCTGCACCCCACGACTCACAAAATAAGCCATCTGCCATCCCCGTTCCTCCTGTACTTTAATTAAGCGTCTACTAGGTAAAGAAAAAAAGAAAAGAAAAAAAAAAAAAAAGAGGGTGAGAGAAAAAAAGGCGAGGGGGGTGGGGAGGAGAAAAAGAGTGGAAGCAAAGCGGGCAGGGAAGGGAAGGGAAAGGTCCGCGGGTGCTTCAGCAGCGGGTAAAACTCTCGCTGTGGGGCGGGCGAGCCCCCCGCGCGCGGCCGCTCAAGTTGCGCGGGGCCGGGCGGGCCGGGTACCTGGGAAGAGGAAGGCTTTGCTCCCGTTGTGCAGCCCCGGCACCTGGCGCACGCCCTCCGCGGAGCCTCCCAGCTGTAGCTCGGACAGCACGTCGATCTGCAGCGAGGGGTCCACGCCGAAGCCTGCAACTGACCCAGAAAGTGCCGTTACCCCACC
>NW_010291012.1:6031-6239 GCF_000700745.2 Antrostomus carolinensis | reverse complement strand
TGATTGGAGCCCGGGAGGAAGGGAGGGGTGGTGGAAGGTGTCTGCAGATGTGGTTGTTCTGTCTCCCTGCGCTACTCGGATGCCCCTGGGCTCCGTTACCCGACGTGCTGAGCAGGGCTGCGTGACCCACACGCTCGGTTCGGGCTCCGGCACCGCGTTGCCTGTGTGGCAGGGCACACAAAGCCCCCCCCGCCGCTGTGGCGCCTTT
>NW_010291012.1:1559-5849 GCF_000700745.2 Antrostomus carolinensis | reverse complement strand
ACTGTGAAATCCCTTCCCAATCCCAAAAGCCCAGACCTCAGAGATTGTCCCCTAAGGACCAAAACAAGCAGAAATTGCTGCTGAGAAAACCCCAATCAACTGTGGGGAGGTGGAGTTGGAGGAAAAAGCACCTGATTGCACAGCATACCAAAAATGAGCTGCCGTTTAGGTGCCTGGATGCCCTTGTGGACCTGGCCGTTGTTGAACTGTGAAAGGTGCAGCTCCTGCAGTGCTGGCCTGTGATGGCACTCATGCCTTGTGATTTGAAGGAAGGCCTGAGAAGAAAGGCACCCACATCCTGTGCACTTGGGTTGAGTCAGCCACAGAGATTGCAGGAGGACATAACAGTGGGGTGGAGCATGGACTCACATTTTGTGGCCAAAGGGAGACATTATATTGTCGAGAACTTCAGCCCAGGAGGGCTTAAGCTCACAGATCATTTCAAAAGCCAACTGTGGTTAAAGACCAACTTCCTCGTAGTGATCCCCGTCACTTACCCTGATGAGTCAGGGCCAGGCTGTGCAGCAGTCTTTAAAAAGGAATGGGCAAAATCTTGAGAGATCCTTGGAGCAGTCTGCAAAAGTGTGTGCTCTGAGTGAGTTATTCTAACGCTGTGTGTGATGTAGTTAGAAAGAAGCAGGGCTTAGATTGCATGTGTGTAGGCAGGGAGAATGTGACATTCAAACAGCACCATTCTCACATGGGAAAGAGGTACTCACACGGGTACCCAGTGACTTGGTGTTTGCTTCTAGTCTTGCTGAATCTGACCAAGGAGGAAGGACTTGAGGAAGAGAAGTGGAAGTGAGCCTTGGGCATGAGCAGAAAAAGACCCAGACCCTGAGCAAGGTGTTGGGTCCCCATCACTGAGATACATACTACTCCCTCAAACTCTTCATATGGATGTCCACAGCCAGCCTGGCCATGAGGTAGGATGATGTTTTGTGGGGTGGTGCCACTAGGGCACACGGTTTCTGACAGAGGATAATCAGAGACAGATCCCATCCCTAGCTGGGCTTAGCAACAGCTCGCTTGCTTTCCCACCAAGACACTGGGCGTAAGTCACAATAGCAAGAGCAAGTCACTATTGTCCTGTTTTCTGGTCATTAGCTAATGATATGCTACTGACATGCTAATGACACATTTTCCATACTCTAACCACATGCTAACTAACTAACAACACGCTAACAACACGTTAACCACACACTAATGACATGCTAATGACACGTTTTCCATACACTAACAACACGCTACCCATACGCTAACAACACGCTAACCACACACTAATGATATGCTAATGACACGTTTTCCATACGCTAACAACATGCTAACCACACACTAATGATATGCTAATGACATGTTTTCCATACGCTAACAACACGCTAACCACACACTAAGGATGCATTTTCTAAACGCTAACCACACACTAATGACAAGTTTTCCATACTCTAACGACACGCTAACCACACGCTAATGACCCCCTTACCCCCGACTTTTGACCCCTTGACCTTTGACCCTGACCTTTCTCTCCTGACCTTCGACGCACTAACTCACAAGCTTTGACCCCCAACCTTTGATATCTAACCCCTTTGATCCTTGACCTTTGATCTCCGACCTTTGACATCTTATCCCTTTGCCTTCGATCCTTGATCCCCGACCCATATCCTCTTGACCTTTGACCCCTTTACCTTTGACCTCTGACCGACCCCATGACCCTTGATTTTTGTCCTCTGACCCTTGACTGTTGACACTCAAACCTCCGACCTTTGCCCCCTGACCTTTGACACACCCCCCCCCCCCTTTAATTCTTGCCCCCCAGGAAGCAGCAAGACAGCAAACTCCCACCATGGCCCTTGTGCAGAGCAGCCGCTCTGCTGCCAGCGTTCAGAAGCTGATTTGGTTCCTGCCAATGTTTTTTTCTAGCTCTTGCACTACTTGTTGCTCCACAGCGCAGCCTGTACCGTGACGTATGCGACAGCTGCTTATACTAAGGCCAATAAACAGAGACTGATTCCAGAAAGGTTCTTACTATGGAGAAACCACACAGAGAACAGACCATAATGAGCTAGTTCTTTAAGGGAAACTGGAGCTAAATGGTGGCTGAATTATTCTTCTCTTCCAAAACCACTTTAAAAAGTCAAGGAAAAATAAACCCTCTAGAAATGTTGTTTTTGAATAGCTATATTGGAATATTATCTTGCTGTATTCTTGCCTATGGTGTTAAAATTAGACCCAATGAGAGAGCAGCAGTTGGTTACATTGGCAGTTAGGTGTTACACCTCTTCCATGTAGTGTGTGCACCATTTCCAACTTACTTCAATGTGCACAGAAACAGAGTGCTTTAAATTGTCAGGAAACAAGTTCCCTAAGCGCAAGCAGAACGAAGGCTGAAGATGCCGGTTTACAGGGAGGAAAACTCACAGCTTGATGTCAATGTAACCTCGTTAGTTTCTCCTCTATTTACTCCACACACATAAAAAAGAGCTGCCCCCACTAGTGCACCCATTAAGCCCTCGATCCACCTGAGCTCCTGCACCACTTCCACAGGCTTCCTCCCAGACACACCAGAGATCTCCTGCTGTATCCCAAACACCATTCCAGCCAGCAGCTCAATGCCTCACGGTGTGGGGTTAATTAATCGCAGCAAGGGGCAGGGGATGGGCAGGCAATGGAAAAATCTTCAGAAGGGCAGGGCAGGGCAGTTTAAAATGGTAAAATCTGACTCTTTGCTCTGCCTGCCTCTGATCCTACCCTTGAATAATCCAATGGGAGAAGAAATTGGCTTAATTTAATTAAATACAGCAAATTAGGCTTAATTAGTCTGCAGAGGATGGTTGTTTGGATACTGTTTCCTGAAATTTAAACTTCCACAGAAAGCAAAAGGAAAAATTTGATTAAAGCTGTCCACAAAATGATTTATAGGTGGAATTAAAATTGCAGTTCTGCCTTTGTTAGCTCATGATAGTAACCAGGTGGTGAGCTGGTATAAATCAGCAATAACACTGGTTCTGTGTGGCAAAGAGAATTCAGGATTGGACCAAAGTGGGAGTCTGGTGTGTTTGTTTCATTCTGAGAACACCTTTGCTCCACAGATGTTGCTGATGTTGCCATGTCTAGTGGAAAGGTAAGTGTGATCCTTTTCAAGGCAGAGGGACAGCATCTATTCCTTTCTCATACATGCTCTTTGGAAGGAAATTAATAGTATGGGATGCATCTGTTTACACAATGTTTTTAAAAAACTATGTATCGAAATAAGCACTTCAGAGATGAAGTGTCTGAAAACAAAGACAGTGTGACACAACAGGAGAAGCGAGGGTTTCACTCAGTCAAGGCTGGGACTCAAGCCCTGCGTTGCACAAGGGCGCTGGAGATAGCAGCTGAATATTTGGAATCACCCCAGCAGCTGATCTCCAAAACTGACCACATTTCTTGAAAGTGGTAAATTGCATGAAATTTGAATAAAGTGCCCCAGAGGATCAATATGTAAGAGCAGAGTTGGAAGCATGGGCTAAAGAAACCCTAAATGTAGTGACACTCTCTCTTTGGCATATCTCTGCAACTGAATTTCACGAATGGGAAAGCATCTGAAGCACAGTTTGCATTGCATTGTTATTACTGACCAAAAATGAACTAATTTCCAAGGAAATCACAGCGTGGCAAAGAGGGCCTGTTGAAACAAAAGCAAAAGGAATGGAATTTGAAGCATTCCTGATCTCCAAATGATTTTATTGTCACTGCATTTTATCATTGTGTTCCCTGACCGAGTTGAAAGACCACTCCCTGGAAATAGGTCCCTGATCCAAAAACACAACATTGTTTCTATTCTTTTATGTTTACTTTCCATTTCTCACTGGTGAAAACATGGATGTGACAAGAAAAATGTACCTGACCCACACTCACACCCTGGGGAGATTACACTATGAGGGAAATTGGCTAGAGAAGACATCAGGGGCAATTCTTCTGTCAGCACCGCTCTACTTTATCGGGTGTAAAGCACAGCATGGCTGGCTCTGAGGGCTGCAGAGAAGTGCTTCTCCACTGGTGGGACAATCGTTGTGTTGCAGGTTCCAAGTAGCAAAAACAATAAAGGACAAGGGAACCTGCAGGCTCAGACGATCACTTCGCAGAACGATCTGATCCGTGGCTGAATTCGCACTGATTTAAGGCTGGAAATGGTAATTCTGGTCCCTGAGGCTCCATTTGGAGCTGGAGGGTTTGGCACAAGTCTGCTCGAGGATTTTAAAATGGTAGCCCATCATGAATTCTATTTAAAAAGCAGTGCAGTATAGCAGT
>NW_010291012.1:0-1525 GCF_000700745.2 Antrostomus carolinensis | reverse complement strand
AGCAGGGGATACCCTTCTCAGCTCTAAAATAGCAGGAATTAGAGCATAACAGAAGAAAAGCAGCTTTCTCTTTAAACAAACCTCAAGTACTTCCTTTCCACCACTCACCGTTTGTTGTTTCATATCTCTCTGCTCCTCTTGGATGCTCATGTCCCTTCATTTAAAGAAAGAAAATAGTTTTTCCCTATTCTTCTTAGTTTTCTTTTAAAAATGTGACAGAAGGAATGAATACTTTGTTTGATCTTTAGCTTTAAAGTGACCAGATATCCAGAGAGAGCCAACACAACCCATCTCATACACCACAGTAAACTCAGCATAAAGTTCTGGGGTAAAAAAGGAAGATGGAGACACCTTATTTCAAGGAGGAGGCTGTGGGTGCTTGTGCTTAGCAAAGTGTTTTATACACAAATTTGTTATGAGTTTGGGAAAGCTCTTGAGATTTTGTACTTTCTTGAAAACATTTGCCCAAACCAGAAATCAAAGAGAAAGAACCCAATTTTTTTTTTTTTATGTCTTAAAAAAATCCTCATGAATTTTGAATACTCCCAGTAAAGTAGATTAGAAGAAATGCACCATTGCCATCTACTAATCCCTTTCTTCAGTTTAATATTACAAAGAATAACCTTTCCTTATTTAATATTTAAATCATGCTATGTAATCTTGTCCCCAGTATAAGACCAGCACGATGTTTCTCCCTACAGTGTTTCCTATGTTATTGATATGCATCCTAGTCTCACTCACCCACCTCCTGAGTTCCTGCTGCCTATAAAATATTCTGAAGGAGCTCCTACAGTGTTTTGTTTTCCAGAGTGCACACATCAAACAGGGGCAGTAAGGCTGCTGCGCACTACCAGCATCAAAATTAATATTTGTGAGTAAAGGCAACAAATGGATGATTTAAAGCTCCCCCCTTCCCCCAACGTAGCATGTGCTGCTAAACTGGTCAACAGAAATTATCATAACAGAAAAGAACCAAAATCACCGACGGAAATACTGTCACTTGCCTGACAGGACAGAGGATAGGAGTGGGCAGAAAAGGGGAATCCAAACTAAAGCATAAGTATCCAGCTCATCTATTATCGCATTGAGCGTGTCTCTTAATTACGCAGCTTCACCATTACGTACAATCCTGGCTACATTTTATCGAATACTTGTGGATTTTTTAGCTCCTAAAGAAAACAGATTTTATATAAAGAGAAAAGCATAAAGCACATCCATGTACACCTGAATAAAACACACACTTACGCATATTTCTACCCTTCTCAAAATTACCTTGAAGGCAACATGATGGATTGCTAACAGAATGTAATCTTCAATGAGTTTCTTCTCTGACTTCATAAAGCCTGATGTGGCTTAATTCTTTCTACCATCTTTGGTTAAAATACAGCATCCCTTTGGATGAAATTAATGTTCAATCTAAGAAGATAATTTTTGAACTCACAAGGGGAAAGAAAAGCAAGGACGAATAGAGATGCATGGGGGCTTTGGGGGCTTTTTTGTGGTTTGTTTTTTGTTTTGTTTTGTT
>NW_010291011.1:896-1182 GCF_000700745.2 Antrostomus carolinensis | reverse complement strand
CCAGCCTTCATGGTGCCGCGGTGCCCATAGCTGGCACGGTCACGCCAACACCGCACTGGGAAGGAGCCCTGGGGCTGCTCCGGTCACTGCTCGGCTCCGGCCGGGAGAGAGATGGGGGGGTCGCTCCAGCCCCATGGGTGGGAGCCACAGGGCAGGTCCCCATGGCATGGTACAGCACGGCATGGCACGGCTCAGCACCGCGGCACACAGCTGGTGTGGTGTGGCACACTAGTGTGTGGCTTGGCACTGCACGGCACAGCTTGGCATGGGTCACAACCACAGGACC
>NW_010291011.1:0-801 GCF_000700745.2 Antrostomus carolinensis | reverse complement strand
ACTGTGTGGTGCTACACTGCAGAATTTGGCTCAGCCCTGGCCAACGTGGCTCAGCCCTGGCACAGCTCGGCACAGCTCGGCACCGCACTGCACGGCCCCGTACGGCACAGACCCACCTGGCTCAGCAATGGTCCTTATAGCGGGGCACTGCGTGGCATGGCACGGCTCGGCACAGCACGGTCTGGTGCTCCTCAGCTGGGGATGGCACTGCCTGGCTCAGCAATGCATGGCCTGGCACTGCTCGGCTTGGCATGGCACGGCATGGCACTGTTTGGCACGGCCTGGCACTGCTCGGCTTGGCATGGCACTGCCCGGATCCGCCCTGTACCACCCAGCACGGGTCAGCAGTGCTGGGCTGGCCCAGCTCAGCTTGGCCCAGCCCAGTTTAGCCCAGCATGGCTTGGTGTGGCTTGGCTTGGCCTGGCACAGCGTGGGTCGGCTCACTGTGGTCTGGCCTGGCTCAGCACTGTGTGGCCAGCACTGGCTTGGCCCAGCCTGGTTTGGCTCAGCTTGGCTTGGCTCAGCACTGCATAGCCCGGCCTGGCTTGGCTCAGCCCAGCTTGGCCCAGTCCAGCTTGGCCCAGTCCAGCCCAGCTTGGCTTGGCACGGCACAGCTCTTGGCGGGGCTTGGCCCAGTCTGGCCTGGCTTGGTCCAGCATGGTCTGGCTTGGCATGGCATGGTACAGGTTGGCATGGCACAACATGGCTTGGCATGGCACAGCATGGTATGGCATGGTATGGTTTGGCCCAGCATAGATTGGCATGGTTCAGCATGGTATGGTTTGGTATGGCATGGTTTGG